>NC_085138.1:158740266-158910413 GCF_035046485.1 Aedes albopictus
AGGCGCTGAATTTCGTTAAAGACTACTCACCTTTGGGGATAATTTGTGGAAAAATACCCGGATTTTTCACGTTTCGGGAAATACTCAATGTATAAGTTGCTTTGGGAACACCGAACTTCCCCTTCGATTTTCTCCGTTAGTAGTTTTTGCTAGATACGGTGTATGATAAAGTTAGGCTTGTAATGGCTAAGGCACAAACATTAAAGTTTTCGTAAATACGGCTCTGGACCCATTGTGCAATGTGAACTGATTACTGCTTCACATTGCTCGTTCTTCATCATCATTTTGTACTTCTCACAACTCACTTATCATTGACCACTCTTCATGACTCATTCTTCATTGCTCTCATTCCTCACTACTTCACTTATCATTCCTTACAGTTCCCTTCTCACTCTTTACTGCTCTCTCTTCACTTATTATGCTTCGCTGCCAACTACTTACTTTTCCTGCACGGATTTTCAATCGGTGGTTTCGCACATTGCAAAAAATGCGATTCAATGATAAAATTCAAAATGGTGGCCAATTTCAAAATATCTGTCGAAATTTACTCAACTTCAAATTAAAACTTCTTTCCGTGTAAATGTCGTTTTGTAGTAGTAATAGTATTTATTTTTTTGAGATATTACTTTTTGATGAAAAATCGGCATTTTTGCCACCTCGTCTGCATCTTAAAAAGCGACGGGTCCTCTTATTTAACCCAACCCAAGTTGTTATCATCATGTCTTATCTCATTATATTCAAGCGAATAAGCAAAAAATAAATGAATTATAGACTATTACAGAAAATAATCTATTTTTAATTTATCATTCTTCGCTGCTTATTTCTCACTTATATAGTCGTTTCTGCTCACTCCTTATTTCTTACTTTTCACTTTTCAATGCTCATTCCTTACTGGTTATTTTCCATTGATTGCTCACCCCTCACTCTTCATTGCTGACGTTGCTAACTTCGCATTACTCACTCTCAATTGCTTACTTCTCACTCTTCACTACTTCTTTGCTTACAATTCACTACTCACTGTTTGCTGTTAATTCCTCACTTCTCACTACTTTACATTTCTTACTGCTCATTCCTGACTTCATTTTAATGGGTTGTTTCGGGTGATATGAGGAGCCTTTAAGGACAAACGTCTTGAAATCCCGCTTCAAAGTGCATCAGAACTTTGGACGCACAAATCTCAAGATGCAAACAACGAACAACAGTGCATTTTATTATTCTGTTCTTGATCACTTGTAATAAGCTTAAAATAAAAAGATCAGGTGCACTGGTTTTGTTTACGAAGAGATTTGTGCGCTCAAAATCGTGAGTAGGTGCCGAAGTCGGCCATTGTGGCGGCCATTTTGGGACTCTAACAAGTCTGTCCTTAAGGGTGTTCTGTCAAGATTTTTTTGTGTTTTCATAGGATTACGGGGAATTCTGAAGTATTTCAATAGTATTAAGTGGGTTTCAGGGGATGAGACCTTCGGAAACAACCAAAAACGAACCTGTTACCTTCCTTTGCTCTCCTCTGTAAACACCCCTTGGCCGCCGTTGCAATAGTTACCGTCCTCCTGGAATTCCTTTGGAGATTCCTACTGGGATTTCTTCGGGGATTCTTCCTGGAATTTCTCCGAGGATTTCTTTGGGAATGCCTTCGGGGATTCCTTCGAAGATTCCTCCCGGAATATCCTTCGATGATTTCTCATGGAATTCCTTCGGGGATTCCTCCTGGAATTCTAGGGGGAGCCTTCGGAGATTTTCCAGGAGGAATCTCCAGGAGGAATCCCTGAAGGAACTCCATGAGGAACCCCCGAAGGAATTCCATGAGAAATTCTAGGAGAAATCATCGAAGGATATTCAGGAGGAATCTTCGAAGCAGTTCCAGGAGAAATCCCCGAAGGAATTCTAGTAGGATTCTCGAAGGAATTTTAGTAGGAATCTCCGAAGGAACTCCAACAGGAATCCCCGAAGGAGTTCCAGCAGGAATCCCCAAAGAAATTTCAGAAGGAATCTTTGAAGAAATTCCAGAAGGAATCTCTGCATGAGTTCCAAGAGGAATCCCCGATGGAATTCCAGGAAGAATCCCCGAAGGAATTCCAGAAGGAATACTCGAAGGAATTCCTGGGAGAATTCCCGAAAGAAATTCCAGGAGGAATCCCCGAATAAACTCCAGGAGGAATCCAGATGGAATTCCAAGGAGGAATCCCAATGGAATTCCAAGGAGGAATCCCAATGGAATTCCAAGGAGGAATCCCAATGGAATTCCAGAATGAATACCGAAGCAATCTCAGGAGGTTCCCCCAAAGGATTTTCAAGAGGAATTCCTTCAGATAATTTCATATATATGTGAATTGATGTATTTCATCGTACATTTCCTTTGCTTTATATAACCCCAAGTAACACACATGTTATATAAAAGTTACGACAGCGCAAGTTTTGGTTGTATAGAAATTTATTTTACGTTATTTCAACACAATGTTGCGCTGTCGTAACTCTATTATAACATGTGTGTTGCTTGGGACATGGTCTGAAACCGGTTCAGGAGGAATCTATCGGGAATTCGTAGAAATGTATCCGGAATTCTAGGTGGCCAAATGATACTTGACATTGCTGATTAGGTTCCTAGTGGGAATCAGCAAGCAGATGAAAATTGATGTGTCGCATCATACATATTTTTTTACTAAGTGTAGCTTGGAACCAGTTTCGGAGGAACTAATCCGATATCGGAAAGTGGCCGTATGCTCTCTGAAAAATGAAAGATGGTTCCTAAATTTTCTTGTTTATAGGACCTAGATGAGAATTGATGTGTCGAATTCTTTCGGGGATTCCTCAAGGAGTTCCTTCAGGGATTCCTCCTGGAAAATCTTCTCCTAGAATTCCAGCAGGAACCCCCGATGGAATTCCAGCAGGAATCCGTGAAGGAATTACAGGAGGAATCGCCGAAGCAATTCCCGAAGAGATTCCCGAAGGAATTCCAGAAAGAACCCCCGAAGGAACTCCAGAAAGAATCCCCGAAATAAATCCAGCAGGGATCTCCAAAGAAATTCCAGGAAGAGCTCCTGAAGGAGTTTCAGGAGGAGTTTCTGAAGATTTTCCAGAAGGAATTCTCGAAGGAATTCCAGGAGGAATCCCCGAAGGAATTCCAGGAGGAATCCCTGAAGAAATTCCAGGAGGAATCCCCGAAGATGTTCCCGAAGAAATCCTCGAAGGAATTCCAAAAAGAAACCCCGAAGAAACTCCAGAACGAATCCCCGAAGAAATTCCAGCAGGAATCTCCAAAGGAATTCCAGGAGGAATCCCCGAAGTAATTCCAGGAGGAATCCCCGAAAGAATTCCAGAAGGCATCCCCGATAGAATTCCAGGAAGAATCCCCGAGGGAATTGCTGGAGGAATCTCAGAAGTAATTCCAGGAGGAATTTCCGAAGGAATTCCAGGAGGAATCCCTGAAGAAATTCCAGGAGGAATCCCCGAAAGGATTTCCAGAAGGAATTCCCGATGAAATTCCAGGAAGAATCCTCGAAGAAATACCAAGAGGAATCCCGGAAGGAATTCAAGGAGGAATCCCCGAAGGAATTCCAGGAGGAATACTCGAAGGAATTTCTGGAGGAATACTCGAAGAAATTCCTCGAGGAAATCCCCAATGAATTCCAGGGGGAATTCCCAATGGAATTCCAGGAGGAATCCTCGAATAAACTCCAGAAGAAATCCAGGCGGAATTCCAAGGAGGATGCCCCGAAGAATTTTCAAGAGGAATTCCTTCAGATAATGCTCTATATATGTGAATTGATGAATATCATCGTACATTTCGTTTGCTTTATATAACATGGCTTGAAACCGGTTCCAGAGGAATCTGCCGAGAATCCGGAGAAATGTATCCGGATTTCGAGGTGGCCAAATGATACATGACAGTGAGGAGGTTCCTAGTGGGAATCAGCAAGTAGATGAAAAATGATTTGTCGCATCATACATATTTTTTACTAAGTGCAGCCTGGAACCAGTTTCGGAGGAACTTATCCGATATCCAGAAGTGGCCATATGCTCTCTGGGAGATGTAATAAGAAGGTTCCAAAATTTGCTTGTTTATAGGTAGAGACGAACCAGCCAAGGGCTGAAAGTCTCTTTAATAAAGACAAATCAATCAATCAATTGTTTATAGGACCTAGATGTGAATTGATGTGTCGAATCGTACATTTCCTTTGTTTCACACAACATGTCGTGAAACCGGTTCAGGAGGAATCCACCCGGGATCCGGAGGAATCTATCCGGGATCCTAAAGTGGACGTATGTCCACTTATAGTGATGTATCCCATTCGCTATTTTATAGGACGTAGGTGTGAATTGATGTGTCACAACATGTATTTCCTTTGTTGCATACAACATGGCCTTCGACCGGTTCTGAAGGAATGTACCCGGGACCGGAGGAATTTAGGGAGCATCCATAAATGGCTTAGCATTTTAGGAGAGAGGGAGAGCCCCTGATTTGGCTACGTTAGATATATTAGGTATGGGAAAATAGACTACGAGAGATCAGGGAAGTGCCAAAAATCGTCCAAAATAAGCTACGTTATTTATGGACGCTCCCTTATCCGGGACTTGAAGGTGACACCATGATATGTGGGAGTGCTGAGGAGGTCACGATTTGAAATCTCACAAAAAGTAGGTGAATTGATGTGTCGTTTTATATATTTTTTCCACTTTATGCGTTGCCCGGAACTGGTTCCGGAAGAACTTACCCGGGTTCCGGAAGTGGCCATATGACCTCGGAAAGATCTGTGACGATCATTATTCATTACCTCACATGAAATAGATGTGAAATAATGTGTCACCCCAAGTAACAATTTCATCGCTGATTGGTTTTGTTTTATTTTTATTAATGTTTTATTACAGCAATAATTAAAACTCACAGTTTTATGACTGCTTTTATGAAAACTATTAATAAAATGTTTTATAGTATACTTGAAGATATCCATAAAGACAGATTTTAAGAGTAAACAAAACTTTCCGATATGTAAACCTTCTGGCTGTTAAAAACTGTTAAAACTCTCAACAGATGGCGATCCGTTCGATTAGTAACGACATCTGTTGGTGGAAAAGCAGAAACTACGACACTGCTAGGTTTATTGTGGTCATCATAAAAGTAAACTTGCTTTCGTTTTATTTTCGCTGATTATGGTCGTCGCCATATTGAAGAATTAGCTTACGTGAATGAAAAATAATTAATTTTGCTTAAATTAGCAATGAATTGGTAGTTTGCAACCATTTTCATAACATGTTCACGTAAATAAACTCTCTCTGCTGAGTTTTCTTGTGATTCGGGATAGTTTTACTAAATTATCAAATTGATTTATTTCATTCCAAGATGATAATATTCACTATTTTCGAAGCGCATTAATTTTATGATTCTGCAACCCCAATATTCACGGTAAATTCGAATGCGCATAAGCCTACCAGCACAATAACTACTAAAATACCACTTTGAAATAGTCGCTTTCTACTTACGAATGATGTATCCTCCTGAACTTTACGTGCCATCGAAGAAGCTCCTCTGCATCTTGAGCTGTCATAGTTTTTGTTGAAAAAAAAAAACAATAACAATCGAGAATGGGAAATATTTCAACTAGGTTTTAAAACGGGTTTATTGCTACTTTTAATGTGGTTTGCAAAACCTCTCCGAGAGTGGTCCACTTTGCCGGAAGATGCTCTTAAAGAGGTTATCAAGAGGTTTTGATGTATGATTCAGTTTTATTGCAAGTTTTATAAAATTGGTCATGAAGATCTCTTGTAGAGCCGAACAAAACATAAAATGTTACTTGGGACACTTGATGTTATCCTAACTTTATGCTGTTGGCCATATGCTGGTATCCCAAGGAACTTCGGAATATCTCCGGAACCAGGTGGCCAAGTGTCCCAACCAAGGTATTTCCTGAAAATAGAAGACATTTCAGAACCCCCAGAAAAAAATTGTGGAAAAATATTAAAAAACAAAATAGTTACAGCTATTTGAACTTTTTTTTTTACCGAAAATAGTATGCTGCTGGTAGATGGGTTAAATACTCTTATGCACAATATTGGTTCTGAGTAGCTTTCCCTCTTTTTATGCAGGGCATAAAAAAGGTGCATAAATTAAAAGTGCATATAAGTAACATGCATAAAAAGAGGTTTTAGTGTACTGCAAATTTAATACCATTTTTAAACTAAAAGTTTCTTTACAATTTCATTACATATTAAACTTACAAAGTAGTGTCAGTTTACACGGCAAACAATGGACTACCCGCTTAGCGCATACCCACAGTTCATCAGCAGGAGTAAATCCATTTTATTTTGTATGGTGAATAGCATCTAAACTTGAATTACTTGAAATAGAAAGCTTTTACTGAAAAAATATTTGGTAGGCTTAATAGTAGTCACCATTGTGCACAACCACTACCAAATATTTTTTCGAATAATGTATTCCACTTCGATAAATTTGCCTTTAGATGCTATTCGCCATACAATATTTTTGCGATTTACTTTTAGCGATTTTTCGCGCATAGAAGCTAGCGCCACATTGGTAGATGCGGAGAGTAGGAAAACAACCGATGTAGGTAATTCATTCTCCTAACACAGTGTACTTTCCTCGTAGTTCCTATCGGACTCACGGACGGACAAAATTATACTGCCTGTTCGGGAATGATAAGACGGCCGATTCTTTATAGCGATAACGCTTAAAGCTGAAAGGTTACTTACTTACCGGTCAGGCTAAGGCCGGGGTGGCCTCTGCTGTACACAGCGTTGCCAACCTTCCAGATTTATCTGGATTTATCCAGATTTTTGAGGTCTCATTTTGCAAAAATCTGGAAGATCCAGACATTTGTTATCGGGATTTGTAAGGTTTTTCTCGGAATTTGTAAGGTTTTTCCCGGAATTTGTAGGGTTTTTTACACGATCCAGACTTTTCCAGACAAAACTTCCTAAATCATCCAGATTTCTCAAAAATTGACCTGGCGACCCTGGCTGTACATAGAAGCCGCCTCCATTCCACTCGGTCCATGGATGTTTGTCTCCAGTTCCGCACTCTGCGTAGGGTCCGCAGATCGTCCTCCACTTGGTCGACCCACCTAGCTCGCTGCGCTCCACGTCTTCTTGTACCGGTCGGATGACTCTCGAAAACCATTTAAGTCGGGTTGCTATCCGACATCCTGATGACGTGACCCGCCCACCGTAGCCTCCCGATTTCCGTGGTATGAACGATGGTTGATTCTCTCAGCAGCTGATGCAGCTCGTGGTTCATTCGCCTTCTCCAAGTCCCGTCTTCCATCTGCACTCCGCCGTAGATGGTACGCAACACCTTCCGTTCGAAAACTCCAAGGGCGCGTTGGTCCTCTGCACGTAGGGTCCATGTTTCGTGCCCATAGAGGACGACCGGTCTAATCAAAGTTTTGTAGATGGTTAACTTCGTGTTACGGCGAACTTTATTCGATCGTAGAGTTCTGCGGAGTCCAAAGTAGGCACGATTTCCTGCCACAATGCGCCTCTGAATTTCTCTGCTGGTGTCGTTGTCGTCGGTCACCAGTGAGCCCAAGTACACGAATGGACTACCCGCTTGACGCGCAGCCACAGTTGTTCAGCAGGAGTAAATCCATTTAATTTTGTATGGCGAAAAGCATCTAAACTTGAATTACTTGAAATAGAAAGCTCTTCTTACAAAAATATTTGGTAGGCTTAATAGTGGTTGCCATTGTGCACAACCACTACCAAATATTTTTTCGAATAATGTATTCTTCTTCGAGAAATGTGCCTCTAGATGGTATTCGCCATACAATATTTTTGCGATTTACTTTTAGCGGTTTTTCGCGCATAGAAGCTAGCGCCACATTGGTCGATGCGGAGAGTAGGGAAACAGCCGATGCAGGTAATTAATTCTTCAACCGCCTCGATTTCATCACCGTCGATATGAATTCGGGGTGGCGGGCGTGGTGATTCCTCCCTGGAGCCCTTTGCCATCATGTACTTTGTCTTCGACACATTAATGACTAATCCGATTCGCCTGGCTTCACTCTTTAGTCGGATGTACGTTTCCGCCATCGTCTCAAATTTACGAGCAATAATATCAATATCATCGGCGAAACCAAGCAGCTGAACGGACTTCGTGAAAATCGTCCCACTCGTGTTTATCTCCGCTCTTCTTATTACACCCTCCAAAGCAATGTTGAACAGCAAGCACGAAAGACCATCACCTTGCCGTAACCCTCTGCGAGATTCGAAGGGACTCGAGAGTGTCCCTGATACTCGAACTACGCACATCACTCGATCCATCGTCGCCTTGATCAACCGTGTCAGTTTATCCGGGAATCCGTATTCGTGCATAATCTGCCATAGCTATTCTAAAGCTGAAAGGTGTATTGCATTAATATGAGTTCATTTTAAAGACAAACTCTAACTTACAAATTCGGATCACCCTAATCTTTGAATCTTCCTCGAACAAACAGAGTAAATTTCTGTTCTGTCAAACTTAGAGGCAATAATTTAGGGTTCATATAATTTCAGGCAATAGGAGTTCATACTTGGTTTGTTATGCACAGCAATGGACTACCCGCTTGGTGCACGCCCACAGTTGATCAGCAGGAGTAAATCCATTTAATTTTGTATGGTGAAAAGCATCTAAACTTGAATTACTTGAAATAGAATGCTTTTCCTGAAAAAATAATTGGTAGGCTTAATAGTGGTCACCATTGTGCACAACCACAACCAAATATTTTTAGGAAAAATGTATTCCACTTCGATAAATTTGCCTTTAGATGCTATTCGCCATACATTTTTTTGCGATTTACTTTTAGCGATTTTTCGCGCATAGAAGCTAGCGCCACATTGGTAGATGCGGAGAGTAGGAAAACAGCCGATGTAGGTAATTCATTACCGGCGAATGCGTTGATTTACGGCAGGGACACGTACGGGAACTTGGGATCACTATGGGAGCATAGTTTTATCTTAAGTTTTTAGAGTTCAATATAATAAATAATATGCTAACCTACAATGCTAACTGCTCTTATTAATGCAATATATGAGTGTCTTAGCTTAGCCACAGCCGCTGCCACTAAACCGCGTACAACCAAAGCACTCATGTTCGGGACTTAAGTAACAAAATTAGTGTCTAAATTATTTTACACCACTTATAAACATGATCATCAAATCTAGCATGTGTGTCCAATTTCATCTAAAGAAGCTACAATCTATAATTGCTCCGTCTTCCTATCAGTATCGCTCGTATTGTTCGTTGGTTCGGCTTCAAAGCAGCTGTCTGCTCCTACCAGGGTTGCCAAACACGAGGCGGCGTCGCCACCACTGCCGAATCGCTGCACCTCACTGCAATAGGCAGCTCCGACCGAATATTTTACCCAAGTAACCACGGTGCTGAAGCCTTATTGCATGCAGATATACGGTGTACTTAGAGCAATCATTACTTTACATGCAAACTTAAAGTTGATTTAAAGTGGAAATGGGCAATTATGCGACTGCTTCAAGATTATACCAGTATAATCTTAATTTGATTCTATAATTGCCCACTTCCACTTTAAATCAACCTTAATTTTGCATGTAAAGTAATGATTGCACTAAATACACCGTATATCTGCATGCAATAAGGCTTCAGCACTGTGGTTACTTGGGTAGTCTCAGGGTTGCCAGGTCCACTAAGCACGAAACGTGTAATGCGAGCATTCGTAAGGGGCTGTCCATTAATTACATAAGGGAAATTTTACGATTTTTCGACACCCTCACCCCCCTTGTAAGATTTTTTGTATGAGATCCCAAATATTTTTGTATGGCGCGTAAGATTTCTCAAACCCCCCCTCCCCAATAAACCCTTACGTAATTAATGCACAGCCCCTAACAAGATCCTTTGGGATTCTCATTTCTGGATGCTCTCACCCAAACATCGAAAGGTTGTTCAAAGCCTTGTATGCAAATTAACATTCTATCAAACAGTTTCCAAAAAATAATACTATGCCTGTTTCAACAGGTAGAACTAACTCGGGACGGCAAGACCTTCAACCATTGCAGTGGAGCCCTGATCGACTACCGACACGTGATAACATCCGCGTCCTGCACCAACTGGGACAATCAACAGCCCACCCACATCGTAGCCAACGAGCAACCTATCGAAATCACAGGAATAACTCGCCATCCACGGTTCGTCTCCGGAAAGCACTACAACGACATTGCCGTACTGCGGCTGGACAAATTCTACAACCCTCACAAGATCTACCAGATTGTGGCTCCGTCCTGTATTTGGAACAAGGACAAAATTCCGGAACCGATCGCATTCTACTCCGGATACGGACCGGATTCAGCTGGGTCTTCGGCTTCTCACGTGACGTACGTCCCGTTGAAGATTCTCACGGCGTTCTACCTGGACAATGGTCGCTGTAATACTAACTACAGCGCACAGTTCGCCCAGCAGTTACCCGGTGGATTCAACGGAGACTTTGTTTGTGGCGAAAACCCCGTTGACTTGGTACCGGGCATTTGTAGGGTGGAACCGGGAGGACCAATCTCGAACTTTCGACGGGATAACGTCGTTCCTTACGTATATGGAGTGAACACTCTGGGCGGAGAGTGTGGTGGAGCCGGAAACTTATTTGTGGCCACTCGGGTATCTTCCTACTACAGATGGATCGAATCGATTGTACTCAACAGGACGGAAAAGGTCGTGGATAGTCGATTTGATGACGACGAGCGAGATAACGATGTCCATCTGCACCCGGTGGTGAATCGTGGAGACTTCCCCAGCGAAAGCCATTTCGGTATGAACAATAACGCTCGATTGATTTTGTTTTGATGGGATTGAAGTAATTTGCTGATTACAATCTATTTTTCAGTATCGTACATTTTACCTGGATTGATAGCATCAGATAAACGATTGAAACCTTATGGAAGCCAATTCACGCCAGTGGCAACTGCATCAAGTAAGACCACTTAATTCATCACCACTTGTTTCAACTTACCAGTTTCTTGTTTCCAGTTCACCGTAGTCTTCGCAATAAAATCGACGATGATCCTGTGAAGCTTACAATATACGGTGCCCAGTTGGACGAGCTTCCATCCGGGTCGGAAAACATTCTTCAAACGCTTCGATCTATTCCCGTTCAAAACAACTACCGTTCCTCAAGTGATGTTCAGATCATAAAATCAATTGAACTCCCTGTTCGTCAACCGTACCACGAATTCGTAATTCAAAGACCGACTTTGACATCGGCATCAACCCTTCGCTACAAGCCAGTCATTCCTCAACCTTACATACCGCTGCAAACGAACTCCGTTCACTATCAACGCCCAGCACCTCGGACATTGCTTGTTAATCCTTTGCTATCATCAACGTCCAGAGTCGCACCAGCATCGGAGTCGTTCAGCATAGTGAAATCGATTGAACTCCATCAGGATGGCCAATGTACCCTCAGTTCCGGTCAACCGGGAAGGTGTGTGCATTATAGTTACTGTAGTATAAGGGCGTCATCATACTGCAGTACCCACCTTCTAACAGTTTGCTGTCCCGTGTGAGATAGAGAATGAAATTCTCATCTGTGCATTTATAAGTCGAAGTTAAGGTTGTGAAATATAAATTTAGAGTAGAGTACATTAGCAGAGAAATAAATTGTTAAGACTGTTTCAATCGACCTGTTTGCTGTTCCATTCCCGTATAAAGTAAATCATCAAAATATTAACTTCCTTTCTCGTCTATTCTAGATAGATGTGTGGTGTCGGTCCTGTGATTTCTGGTGAAATTGGTCAACGTGAGATCTATTTTCGTATATCCAAAATAACTTTTTAAGCTCAAAACAAGATTTGAAATTGGAATGAGTGTAATCAGTTTCGTACCTTTTAATTCCGCCCTATGTTGCTTATCCTTTGACAGATACGTGTATTTCGACTACCACTTATAATCTGAGGAAGATTACAAGTGGTAGTCGAAATACGCGTATCTGTCAAAATTTAAGCAACATAGGGCGGAATTAAAAGGTACAAAACTGATAACACTCATTCGAAGATTTGAAAAATTACTCTCATCTGACTCACTGGTAACACAACAAAACAAAAATTAATTCTATAGATGCAAAACAAAAAATGCAATCAAAATTTTGGGTATCCCTTTCCTACCAGATTTTTATTAAAACAATACAGAAAATGTGATAAATCATAATCCACTCGTTGTATTAGGGCTTCTTAATGATGTTATACCAACACCTCTATTCAAACAGAGATAAACCAGAGAAGTTTAACCAGATTACGTCTAAAAATAACTTTCGCTTCGCTGCTAAGCTTCACGTCCTATCGGTGAATTGATGTTGCACGAAGAAGAAGAAGAAGAAGAACGATGGTGTTTTGGAAAAATCCTATCCCCATAACACAGGGTAAGTTTTTAAAATGCCTCTATAAAATCTGAAACAAAACCTAATTAAAAATGGTTTGATGTACGGTGTTAGACTTTGAACGGTCAGCAGGGACGGATGTCCTGGGGCCTGACGCACCCCCCCGCTTGCGAGTCAGCCGCGTAGTTGCCGGCTAAGAATAGGACTACTAACCCTAATTCAAGGTGTCAAGCGACCCGTGTCGAGGAATGAGTGATCGAGGGAGTGAAAGATATGCTCGATCTTTAACGGAGCCTGTGGGGTACCTGGGTACCCCACAGTAAGCTGTCCCTTACCGCGTTAATGCAGGGCTCTGGCGTGGTGGACATTCTTTTCCGTGCAACTCGTGGGAATAAAATATGAGCAAAAATTCAAAACAAAATATAGGTGGAAGTAGTGGTGCGATCAACTCCTTCGCAAGAAGTGGGTTGTTGAGGTCTCCAACAAGGAGAAGTGAGGAGTCAGGTGCTGGAAGCTGCTTACGTAGCTCAAGCGTGGGAGCTCCTGTCCACTCCACGGCAAGCCAGCCGGCGGAGGTTATGGACGGAGCGTGGTTGCTGAGGGCCATCAGCCAAGAAGTAGGAAAAGGACGGCCCGCATTAGAGGTTGCTGAGCACCAGCTTGGCAAAATCATCGACTTTGCGACAACTAAGTCGAATATAAGCAAGAACCTGAAAACGGCCTTGCTTCGACTTAAAGTGTCTGTCGATGAGGCCAAGCAAGAGCACGCGGTCGCGTTGCTGGCTGCTGCAGCGGCGGAACCCGCAAAGGAGAATGCGTCGAAGTTTACACAAACGGAGGCCTTCTCCTTCGCAGATAGTCCGAAGAGTGTGGAAGCGAACGCTCGTGACAAACGTGACAAGCATTCGCAGAAGCGGGCGAGGCAGCCATCAAGTGAGGAGCTGTCTGGCGGCACCCGCTAGGCCAGGCGTATAATAACCCCTAAAGTCGGCAACAACGCCGGAAAGTCGGACCCCAGCCAGGGTTCCCGGAAAGCTGGGAAGGGTGGGCCTGAAAAGGCTGGTCCGTCCCGGAACAATGGGAACAAGGGGCTGCGATCACTGGTGGGCCCTCAGCAGCCACAGAGCAGGGCGATCCAAGGAGAGGACCCTCCTTGGACAAAGGTAGAGCGGAAGAGGAAGAAGAAGGTGAATCCGCAGGTAGAAGTGCAGGACGCCAAGCCAAGGCGTAGGAGGGCAGGTACCAGGCGCGAGAAAGGTGACGCTATCGTCATTAAGACGGAACAGTCCAAGTACTCCAACGTCTTGAAGACGATGCGAAGCGACGCCAAGCTTGAGAGTCTTGGAGCCGACGTACGCAGTATTAGCCGTACTCGTACGGGCGAGATGATCCTGGAGCTGAAGCGCCAGAAGGAACACTAGGGCGCCGCCTACAAGAGGCTGGCAGAAGAGGTCCTTGGTGAGGGATTGCAGGTGAGGGCTCTGACACATGAGGCGACTCTGAAGGTCAAAAACATTGACGAGATCACCGAAGTGAAAGAGCTCGTCACGGCACTGCGGCAACAGTGCGATTGCAGGTGGCCGCCGCAGCCGTTAAGCTACGGAGAGGACCAGCAGGGACACAGATAGCTTTGATTCAGCTACCTGTGGCGGATGTTAAAAAGTCCGTTAAAGTAGGGAGTATAAAGGTGGGCTGGTATGTATGTCACCTGACATTCCACGAGCCACCAGAGGTTTGCTTCAGGTGTCTGGAACCAGGACACAAGTCGTGGGACTGCAAAGGCCCCGACAGGCGCAAACTGTGTAGGCGATGCGGCGCTGAAGGTCATAAGGCCCAAAGCTGCACGAGTCCGCCCATCTGCATGATCTGTACCGGGAAAACCACGAAAAACAGACATACGATGGGTGGTCCAGGGTGCCCGGCCTTTAAGAAAGCCGCAGTGAACAACAAATCACAGTGCAGGTAACGCAGCTGAACCTGAACCACTGTGATGCGGCTCAGCAACTGCTTTGTCAGCCGGTTTCTGAGTGGGAGACGGATATCGCCATCATTTCGGACCCATACCGAGTACCCGCCGGCAACGGCAACTGGGCCTCGGATGGGACCAGGAAAATGGCGGCGATATGGACGACGGGTAAATACCCCGTGCAGGAGTTGGTGTCTACTACCTACGAGGGCTTCGTGGTCGCCAAGTAAGCGCAACACGCTATGTCTGAACCAGTAGATTATAAAAATTGAATGTACATCGGGTTTCTTTCCATAAAACATCAGTATTCAAGCTACATTTTCATTTGCAGGAGGTTTCAAAATATTCTATCGGGGAAATTTTGATTTTTCCACCTTTTTAACCGTTTTTCATACAAATTTGCTTGAAATCCTCATTTTCGGTCAATTTCTCTCCCATACAAAATGTATGGAAAATTTTTCACCGATAGAATATTTTGAAACCTTCTGCAAATGAAAATGTAGCTTGAATACTGATGTTTTATGGAAAGAAACCCGATGTACATTCAATTTTTATAATCTGCTGGTTCAGACATAGCGTGCGCAAGCTTCTGGCTAGTGTTGCTACGTCCATACTTAGGTATGGCGGCCCGGCGTGGGGCACCGCGTTAAGTACTAAATGCTACCGACGGAAGCTGGAAAGTTCTTACAGGCTTATGTGCCTGAGGGTTGCGAGCGTATACCGTACCGTGTCACACGATGCTCTCTGCGTCATTACTGGTATGGTGCCTATCAGCATTCTTATCAGTGAGGACATGGAGTGCTTCGAAATGCGCGGCACAAGAGGCATACGCAGGACTGTCAGGATGGCCTCTATGGTCAAATAGCAGCGCGCGTGGGACAGTTCCACCAAAGGAAGGTGGACCCATAGGTTGATACCGAGGGTAGATAGTTGGATTAATAGGCGCCATGGGGAAGTTACATTCCACCTGACACAGGTCCTTACAGGTCATGGTTGCTTCCGACAGTATCTACACCGTTTCGGGCATGCGGATTCTCCCGAATGCCCAGTGTGCAATGGTTTAGAGGAAACGGCGGAACACGTTTTGTTCATGTGCCCGCGTTTTCGCACAATGTGTGACCGCATGCTTGCCACATGCGGGGAGGACACAAACCCGGACAACTTGGTCCAGAGAATGTGTAGGGATGAGATTAGCAGGAATGCCGTTTCAACGGCTATCACCCATATCGTCTGGGAGCTACAGAGGAGGTGGCGCGTGGACTCGGAGAATGGCTAGTCCAGATGCAGTACAATAGGTGGCCCAGGGGTTCGAAGTCGGCTTCGTAGGTCATACCGGTGCCCTGCGGTCGAGATCGACCCTTACAGCGATTAAGTGGCCGCGGAGAGGAAGTCCCGGTAGCGGTTCTGTCGTGGCGTCAGTCTACTGGGTTGGATCTGAGCCCGCGGTTGGAAAGGGGTCCCCGGCAAGGGTCGGGGTAGGTGAGACCCTGCTGTCTGCAACCTACGGATGCATCTGATAGGGCCTGAAGGGTAGTGATACCCTTCCTTTGCGGGCAGGTCAGATCGGGTTGCATGTGGGCATCAGTTCTTGATGTCCGCTCAGCAGTAGGGTGCGGGCGGGGTTGGCCCTGCCCGCCTTCCGAGGACAAAGGGAGTGGCGAGGACCACTCAGGAAACTGGCTAAGCGCCAGCATGCTACCGTGATGGACTCTCCAGAGCGAGTCATCGATGTTCGTTGCTGCTAGGCTACGGCAGCTAACCTTGAGAGTGCGATATGCACTAGCCCCTCTCTGAAGCAATACCTTCTTGGTGGTTCCGGAAAGACGTAGGGTTTGGCGACCATAGGAATGTGTTTTAGTGGGTCGAGGAGAGAGTAGTCCTGGCTTCTACTAGTGTTGTAGAATACGGCCTTAACCCCACATTACCCTAACCTTCCTGTTAGGGTGTCTGATGAGCAGATTTATCCCCCTATGGTTTAGAAGGAAAAAAAACATGCAAACAGCATAGGGGAACAACGCCCAAAATGCCAAGATGGGGTAAAATGGCCCAACTCATATAATCATTCCTGAACGTAATTTGATTAATTCTATAAGTTCATTTATTCTTTTATAAACTTAGCCGTCAAACTCACGGGAAATCTTTTCATTTCCCATCAAGAATTGGCAACTTTCGGTTTTTCGTGCTCGCATTTAAGGTTCTCTGGTGCTTTTATTACCAGCCATGTGTTTCCAAGGAGATTGATACACACATGGAGGCGCATGGATATTGATGTCTACGCTATCCATGTTAAGAGTCTTTCAAATATGACGACCATCGCTTAGTGGGGAGGGAGCGGGGGATGACACTCACCGTATTGAGTATACGAAAAAAGCGGGACAGAGTGGGGGAGTCGGAAATGGCCAAAAAATAATGGAAGTAATTTTTGAATGATTTCATGAAGTGTCAACTTACCCCATGGCAGATGACCTTTTCGCACCACGTCTGTTTCACGAACCTTTAAAATCGCTGAAAATTGATGAAATTGTATTAGTTTCGTGAATAATTCTGTTGAAGTATCAAGCAAATATTTTCCAGTTGCTATTACCACTTTGAAAACCTGACAAATGAGGCTATTTATCGATGAAAACGATGGAAGTCCTTTCAGGAGACTTAACGGACATGATAGATTACAAATCGTAACTTTGTATAATGAAAGAGTTACCCTTACAACCGTAGACTTTAGGATCTAAACTCAAGAATAGTTTGGATAACCTTGGATATCCAGAAAAAATATTCTTCATAATATTCTACCGTTTTTATGCTATTAGCCACCAAAACTACAGAAATACGCAGAAAAATTCCATAATAACGCTTGGAAAAATTCCGGCTCCGAATGGTTTTAAGAAACTGTCATTCCGCTATCTCTCTTTCTTGGGTTCTGTGATATTTGCTGGCATGATATGGTTTCCATAATCTTGCAAAAGCCCTTCGCAGCCGTATTCATCATAAAAACCTCGAATCATAATCAGAAATACACGCCCCCCGGTATTCCTCTTACCGTAGACTGATCAGCAATCTTACCCTAATTATGGGAGATCCTCACCTAGTCGACGAAAATTTTCTAAGTCCAAATCGTGAAAAACTAGGCCATGAAACTTTTTAAGTACACTCAAACCCCAATTTACGCTCAAAACTGGGGGAGCGTAAATTGAGGGAGCGTAACTTGGAGGAGCGCTATATGGGAATCAGTGCGTAAATCCTGGGAGTGTTTTTTTTTCAGTTTTATAATTAGTTTATGAAGATCCTAAGCTGTGAAAAGGTTATAAGTTATTTATACCGCATTTAGTTCACCACTGGACTGCGCACTAGTATGGGACTCGCTTGTATGGAAAAAAATAAATCCTCGCTCCAGTCGACTTTTTAGATCCCATTTAGGTTACATATATATGAATTGTTCAAAATTTCAGTGCAATCGGTGAAACTATAATTTAGCGCAAGCGGTTCAAAGTTTTCATAGGATTTACTATGGGAAAAGTTACACTTTCAAACAAAAAATGCTAGAGGTCACCTTTTGTCACCTTAATTCAAATCGATCAATGCTTATTGTAGAAAAATCATTTATGAAACTTTCCTTCGAAGACCGCAAAAGGATTGGATCCTTGTGGAAAAAGTTATTGATTTATTACCAATTAGTGATCCAACGAACGGCTTTTTGTTTTGTTTTATCAGCAGCACTGCTGCTGCCGTTGTTGCATGGGCTGGCGGGAGGCATCACCACCCCCAGAAACAGCAGCAGCTACAGTGCTGCTAATGAAACAAAACAAAAAGCCGTTCGTTGGATCACTAATTGGTAATAAATCAATAACTTTTTCCACAAGCATCCAATCCTTTTGCGGTCTTCGAAGGAAAGTTTCATAAATGATTTTTCTACAATAAGCATTGATCGATTTGAATTAAGGTGACAAAGGGTGACCTCTAGCATTTTTTGTTTAAAAGTGTAACTTTTCCCATAGTAAATCCTATGAAAACTTTAAATCGCTTGCGCTAAATTATAGTTTCACCGATTGCGCTGAAATTTTGTGCAGTTCATATGGGACCAAAATGGGATCTAAAAAGCCAACTGGAGCAAGAATTTGATGTTTGTCCCATACTACTGCGCACTCAGTCTTCATAAGTGCAAAAACGTAAATAAAAGTGCGCGATTGCATCAAATCAAGTTGATGTCTTCGGCGCACTATTTCTTTGATTTATGCTGAACAAGTGCTCTGAACACACCGAGTTGATTTGTTGCAATCGCGCACTTTTATTATCGTTTTTGCACTCTTGAAAACTCGTGCGATAGTGCAGTGGTGAACTAAATGCGCTATAATCAAATCAATAATTTGGCAGTTTTACTAAGTTCAGTTGTTCCCAACCTATGGTCATGGACCAAGCAAATTTCTCATGAACCAAAGGTGTGAGGATAAAGTTAAAAGGTTTATCGCATTCTGCACTTCAGGGAGTATGTACTTATCACAATGTAGTTGTATTGCAAAAATCGGTGGTTTCCAATCTATGGTCACGGGCCACGTGAATATCTCAAGAAACAAAAGGGCTAGAAAGAAGAGCAAAGTTTAAGGTCATTTGGCCGAATGTCGTTTGGCTGAACGCCATTTGGCCGAATGCAATCTGGCCGAAATTGTTTTTTCGAATGACGTTTGGCCGAATCATGATCAAAAGAATTCAGAAAAAGTTTTTGACATTCCAACTGCCAATATGATCATCAGAATTATTTCCTTTTTTTTTCAATCATAGACCATTCTTTCGTTTTGATATTCATTGATTAGTTGGCGTTAAAACTACCGATATTTTATACAGTTTTTTTTTCTTTTCTTTGAATCATAGGCTGTTTTTTTAGAAATATTGAAACGGCAAACAATGCCATGGTTACTTTATATCATCATTCATTTTTCTCCAAACGGCATTCGACCAAACGACCCATTCGACCAAATGGAGATCGGCCTAACGGCATTCGACCAAATCGGGACCCTATACCATAATGCTACTTGATCTACATAATTCAAAAAGCCGACTTCACTTCCTCAACGCCTTTTGGATTCTTGAGGAATTCACATGGCCCGTAACTCCAGTTTGAAAACCCCTGATGTTTACAACACCAGAATAATGTAATAAATACTCCTTGAGATGCAGAATCTTACAAACATTCACTCTTTCTCCTCGGTCTTTAGGTTCTTACGAAAACAGCATGGCCTGTGACCACCGACGAACCGACGTGACAGCTAGAACAAATAAATTCAAATTTGTTGTCCGAGACGCCATGATGAAAAATAGCCGAACACTATCGCCACCTCTATAACGGCTCGCGATGATTTGATTGCTCGACACCGAACCCCCGTGTGTTCATATAGGAAACGGTTCGCGTCTGCGCTGATTTGACAGAAGCGATCGCTCGCTTCGGTGGTCGACCGTTAAATTTGGGGGGGACACTTTTGAATCACCACTGTCACGTCGGTTCGTCGGTGCTGTGACCCCAGCTTGAGAACCACTGAATCTCATCTCTCATTTCTGATCTCTCATCTCATCTCTCATCTACCTACCATCTCTACCCCCTACCCTACCTTCTACCCAACCTTCTTCCCTACCCTCTACCCTACCCTTCACCCAACCCGCTACCCTAACCCTCAACCCTAACTTTTACCTTCTACACAGCAAATAATTTTGTAATATCCAGACGCGTAATTTCTGGCGATGTATCCATTTTCGAACGTAATTTCACTCTGTTGCATCGTTTTCCAACAATGAATTAACTACATCGGCTGTTTTCCTACTCTCCGCATCGACCAAGGTGGCGCTAGCTTCTATGCGCGAATAATCGCTAAAAGTAAATCGCAAAAATATTGTATGGCGAATAGCATCTAAAGGCGTATTTCTCGAAGTGAAACACATTATTCGAAAAAATATATGGTAGTGGTTGTGCACAATGGTGACTTCTATTAAGCCTACCAAATATTTTTTCAATAAAAGCTTTCTATTTCAAGTAATTCAAGTTTAGATGCTTTTCACCATACAAAATAAAATTGATTTTTACTCCTGCTGATCAACTGTGGGTGTGCGCCAAGCGGGTTATGTCCATTATCACAAACGTACAAACGACCATTGTACAACCCTTGTTGGCATCGGTAAGTGTCAACAAACCCATTCCAGCAGAAACCTAGAAGCAGTATCATATTTATCATCTCTCCTCTAACTCGGTGAAATAGACGAGAGATAAGAGATATGCCTCACAATGGACGGAACCGTGTACGAATCCATGCTAATATTTTACTTATATATGTATATGATTCATCTATCGTTCCGGTTCTAGCGATTGCTAGACCCAACTTCAACCTGCGGCGGCTAATTTGCTGCGTGGAAAGGATGTAATTTGTACATCACTTTTACGACGCGACTGATGTGCACCTTTTACCCTACGGGGCTGTCCATTTATTACGAAAGGGATTTTTTGCGCTTTTCCGACACTCCCTCCCCCCCTTGTAAGATTTTTTGTATGAGTACTCAGATATTTTTGTATGACGCGTAAGATTTCTCAAACCCCCCTCCCCCCATAAACCCTTACGTAATTAACCTTCTTCGGGCATTAAAAAAAAGTTACGAATAATGCATTGGGGTCATTATGACCCAGAAAATCAAACTCTTATAGAATGATGATTTTTTCACCAATTCAAATGACCAAAGTCTTATTTGATAGATAATTACGTCAAGAATGTGTTGATATGTTGAAATAGTGGTTCCAGGATCATTGGCCACCGGGAATCTGCTACACAAAGCACCATGTCGGACATGTGGGGATAGCACTACATTTTGCCAGTAGTTGTGGAATATCTCGCGTTCTGGACCACCCAGAAGGATATTGTCTTCGGCAAACTTCCTCAGAAGACTAAGAGCTTTCACATAGGAAACAATTTAGTTCGAAAATCACTCACTGCATGGCGCTAGTGTTCCTATGAGCTTCCATTTCAGTCTGAACGTCGTATATCTCGCGTTCTGGACCACCTAGAAGGATACTGTCTTCGGCAAAGTTGCTCAGAAGTCTAAGAGCTTTCACATAGGAAACAATTTAGTTCGAGAATCACTCACTGCGTGGCGCTAGTGTTCCTATAAGCTTTTAGTTCAGTCTGAACGTCGTATATCTCGCGTTCTGGACCACCTAGAAGGATACTGTCTTTGGCAAAGTTGCTCAGAAGACTAAGAGCTTTCACATAGGAAACAATTTAGTTCGAGAATCACTCACTGCGTGGCGCTAGTGTTCCTATAAGCTTCCAGTTCAGTCTGAACGTCGTATATCTCGCGTTCTAGACCACCTAGAAAGATACTGTCTTCGGCAAAGTTCCTCAGAAGACTAAGAGCTTTCACATAGGAAATAATTTAGTTCGAGAATCACTCACTGCGTGGCGCTAGTGTTCCTATAAGCTTCCAGTTCAGTCTGAACGTCGTATATCTCGCGTTCCAGACCACTTAGAAATATACTGTCTTCGGCAAAGTTGCTCAGAAGACTAACAGCATTCACATAGATAACAATTTAGTTCGAAAATCACTCACTGCGTGGCGCTAGTGTTCCTATAAGCTTCCAGTTCAGTCTGAACGTCGTATATGTCGCGTTCTGGACCACCTAGAAGGATACTGTCTTCGGCAAACTTCCTCAGAAGACTAAGAGCTTTCACATAGGAAACAATTTAGTTCGAAAATCACTCACTGCATGGCGCTAGTGTTCCTATGAGCTTCCAGTTCAGTCTGAACGTCGTATATCTCGCGTTCTGGACCACCTAGAAAGATACTGTCTTCGGCAAAGTTGCTCAGAAGACTAAGAGCTTTCACATAGGAAACAATTTAGTTCGAGAATCACTCACTGCGTGGCGCTAGTGTTCCTATAAGCTTCCAGTTCAGTCTGAACGTCGTATATCTCGCGTTCTAGACCACCTAGAAAGATACTGTCTTCGGCAAAGTTCCTCAGAAGACTAAGAGCTTTCACATAGGAAATAATTTAGTTCGAGAATCACTCACTGCGTGGCGCTAGTGTTCCTATAAGCTTCCAGTTCAGTCTGAACGTCGTATATCTCGCGTTCCAGACCACTTAGAAATATACTGTCTTCGGCAAAGTTGCTCAGAAGACTAACAGCATTCACATAGATAACAATTTAGTTCGAAAATCACTCACTGCGTGGCGCTAGTGTTCCTATAAGCTTCCAGTTCAGTCTGAACGTCGTATATGTCGCGTTCTGGACCACCTAGAAGGATACTGTCTTCGGCAAACTTCCTCAGAAGACTAAGAGCTTTCACATAGGAAACAATTTAGTTCGAAAATCACTCACTGCATGGCGCTAGTGTTCCTATGAGCTTCCAGTTCAGTCTGAACGTCGTATATCTCGCGTTCTGGACCACCTAGAAAGATACTGTCTTCGGCAAAGTTGCTCAGAAGTCTAAGAGCTTTCACATAGTAAACAATTTAGTTCGAGAATCACTCACTGCGTGGCGCTAGTGTTCTTAAGAGCTTTCAGTTCAATCTGAACGTCGTATATCTCGTGTTCTGGACCACTTAGAAGGATACTGCCTTCGGCAAAGTTGCTCAGAACAAATAATTTAATCCAAGAATCACTCACTGCGTGGCGCTAGTGTTCTTAGCAGCTTCCAGTTCAGTCTGAACGTCTTATATCTCAAAATTTGAACATCTTAGAAGGATACTGCCTTGCGAAAAGTTACTCGGCAGACTGAGAGCTTTCAAATAGAATACAATTTAGTTCGAGAATCACTCACTGCGTAGCGCTAGTGCTCTTGGTTGTTTCCAGTTTAGTCTGAACGTCGTTTATCTTGCGATCTGGACCACTTAGAAAAGTAACTTGGGAAAAGTTACTCAGAAGATTGAGAGCTTTCACATAGAATACAATTTAGTTCGAGAATCACTCGCTATGTGGCGCTAGTGCTCTTGGGAGATTCCAGTTTAGTCTGAACGTCGTATATCTCGCGATCTGAACCACTTAGAAGGATACTGTCTAGGGAAAAAATGATCGAAAGACCAAGAGCTTCCGCATAGAAAACAATTTAGTTCAAGACGGAATCTACTTCAGCATTCCCTTGTGAAATTTCAGTAGAAATTCCTTTGGAAAGTCATTCGATAATTTCTTGAGGGTGCCTTCAGCTATTTCAACATTCAAACGTATTTGGAAATTGCTTCTTGAAATATTCTGAATTTTAATTTTTGATGGTTTTCTTGAAAATACCTTGATTTTTGGAAATTCCTAAGGTAATTCCGATGAGCTTTTCTCCGGCCATGGCATTGTGTTTTTTTTTCATTTTGTGAGGAGTATCTAATTGAATTTCCAAAGTAAATAATAACCAACGAAATTCTGTAAGGATTTTCTAAAGGAGTTTCCAATGCTGAAAGAATACTGAAGAAATTTTTAAAAATTCAATTTTGCAAAGAGCTGTCGGCTAAATTTCCAAAGGGATTGCAGATAAAACTTCCAAAGAAAGCCGGTATGAACCTGCCTACGGCAGAAAATTCCCGAATAAAGAGATAAAAGAAAACTTCCAAAGAAATTGATAAAGGAAATCCCGTAAGAGTTGCCTGATAAGTTTGCACACCTTCTTCAGCCAAAGACCACAGACTGTATATAACTTACACTAGACAACGGATTACATGTAAGACTGTAAGATATCCAGTGGCTCAATGAAGAATTTTCCGTTAGGCCAAAATTTTCTCCCGACCGGGATGGAAATCGAACCCACAATTCGTGGCTTACAATACGCCTAAAAGGCTGGCGTTACTAACAGTATAATCACGAACCCCACAGTTATGCTGTAGGTATTTTCAAATATAATAACTTCAATCAATTTCCAATATTACTGCTGAGAAATTTCCAAAAGATTTATCGAACAAAATTTCAAAGAATTGCCGAAATAGAAAACCCAAAAAAACTTATATGAAGTTTTGGATCAAATCCACTAAATATTGCTAAAGGATTTTCAAAGAATTTGCTGAAGAAATTCCGCCAAAAGGAAATTCGAAATATTTTCGCAGGGTTACTTTTACGGGATTCGCCAAAACGATTTGCAAAAGAAATATCGAATCAGTAAGAATTGGCACATATGTTTCCAAAGGAATGTTACAAATATTCCCAAAGTAATAAGCATAGGGTTTTCCAATTGAATTGTAAAAAAAAAGAACTTTCAGACGGGATTCCCAAAGAAATTTCCGTAGAAGAAATTTTTTGAAAAAGTCCACAAAGCCATTGCCGAAGCAAATGTTACATAAGTTTCTAAAAAATCTTGAAAACTTTCACCAAAGAATTTTTTATCTATTCGTATATTTGGAAGGCTCAAGCGCCACATGGGCATAACTGAGCCGAAATCTTTTGTTATTACATTAATTTTACATTTTTCAATTTATTACTGCCTTAAAACTATGTTAGTTTGGGAAGCCGAAGTACTCGCGGCTGTTTCGAGGTTAAGGATTGAAAATAAAATAAAATAAAATTGGGAAGGATGGATTAATGGGTTTAAAACAAATTTTTTTGCTTACTTATTCTAAAAACATTGATGGGACAAATTGTCCATATCTGTAACGGAACCAAAAAGAAAGGACTTTATCGGAAGACAACGACAAGAAGGGAACAAACGGAAGGCGGGCGACGACAGACAGGGGCGAACAACAAAACCAAAAGGCGGACAACGAAAACAAGGTACATAAAACATCAAACTCTGGCAACAACACGTTACAAAAGCTGGTAAATCAGGTTCATGTATTCCAAATCAAGTCCTGCCAACACTTCTCTAACGGGTTTCTGTTGTTTTCCTCGGACCCGGAGAATTTCATGCAGCTCAAATCTGACCTCAGGAATTGCTGCACAGATATCCAAAGTCGTAACTGAAAAAAAAAATCCGAATAAACTGCATGACCCGAGATTAAACTGACAGCTCCAAAGAGCACAAGTACCACGTTGTGAGAAAATTTTGAAATAAACTTTCAATGTAAAAGCTTCTTTTCTTCTTGGAAGGTTTTACAAACATAGTAACACGGATACACAACGATTATATCAAGCTTTCAACTACTAAGAACAATACACCCCAAAAATTTTTAACTAAAATTTGCCGAGTTAAAAGTTTTAGCAAAATATTTGTGAAAATTCAGCAAGGTTTGCTAATTTGTTCAGTCAAATCTACTGATCACCATCAACGTTTTGCTGTAACTCAGCAAATTTTGCCGAAAGTTCAGCAAAAAATCTTAATCTTTCAGCTCATCAAAATTTGGCTGAAAGCGTCTTGTGTGTAGCATCACATCATGAAAACTCTTAGTCTTCTGAGTAACTTGGTCGAAGACAGTATCCTTCTAAGTGGTAGAGAGCGCGAGATATACGACGTTCAGACTGAACTGGAAGCTCCTAAGAACACTAGCACCACGCAGTGAGTAATTTTTGAACTATTTTTTTCCTATGTAAAAGCTCTTAGTCTTCTGAGCAACTTTGCCGAAGACAGTATCTTTCTAAGTGGTCCAGATCACGAGATATACGGCATGTAGACTGAATTAGAAACTCCTAAGAACAATAGCGCCACGCAGTGAGTGATTCTCGAACTAAATTGTTTACTATGTGAAAGCTCTTAGTCTTCTGATCAACTTTGCCGAAGACAGTATCCTTCTAGGTGGTCCAGAACACGAGATATACGACGTTCAGACTGAACTGGAAGCACCTAAGAACACTAGCGCCCCGCAGTGAGTGATTCTCGAACTAAATTGTTATCTATGTAAAAGCTTTTAGTTCTCTGAGTTACTTTGCCGAAGACAGTATCCTTCTAAGTGGTCCAGATCACGAGATATACGACGTTCAGACTGAACTGGAAGCTTATAGGAACACTAGCGCCACTCAGTGAGTGATTCTCGAACTAAATTGTTGCCTATGTAAAAGCTCTTAGTCTTCTGAGTAACTTTGCCGAAGACAGTATCTTTCTAGATGGTCCAGAACGCGATATATACGACGTTCAGACTGAGCAGGAAACTCATAGGAACAATAGCACCATGCAGTGAGTGATTCTCGAACTAAATTGTGTTCTATGCGAAAGATTGTATTGTTCTGAGCAACTTTGCCGAAGAAAGTATCCTTCTAAGTGGTTCAGAACACGAGATATACGACGTTCAGATTGCACTGAAAGCTTCTAAGAATACTAGCGCCACGCAGTGAGTGATTTTCGAACTAAATTGTTTTCCATGCGAAAGATTTTAGTCTTCTGAGCAACTTTGCCGAAGACAGTATCCTTCTAGGTGGTCCAGAACACGAGATATACGAAGTTTAGACTGAACTGAAAGCTCATAGGAACACTAACGCCATGCGGTGAATGATTCTCGAACTAAATTGTTTTCTTTGCGAAAGCTTTTAGTGTTCTGAGCAACTTTGTCGAAGACTATATCCTTCTAGGTGGTCCAGAACGCGAGATATTCGACGTTCAGACTGAACTGGAAGCTCATAGGAACACTAGCACCATGCAGTGAGTGATTCTCGAACTACATTGTTTTCTATGCGAAAGATTTTATTGTTCTGAGCAACTTTGCCGAATGGCATAATCCTTCTAAGTGGTTCAGAACACGAGATATACGACGTTCAGATTGAACTGAAAGTTCCTAAGAACACTAGCGCCACGCAGTGAGTGATTCTCGAACTAAATTGTTTTCCATGCGAAAGATTTTAGTCTTCTGAGTGACTTTGCCGAAAACAGTATCCTTCTATGTGGTTCAGAACACGAGATATACGACGTTCAGACTGAACTAGAAACACCTAAGAATACTAGCGCCACGCAGTGAGTGATTCTCGAACTAAATTGTTTACTATATGAAAACTCCTAGACTTCTGAGCAACTTTGCCGAAGACAGTATCCTTCTAGGTGGTCCAGAACGCGAGATATACGGCGTTCAGACTGAAATAGAAGCTCATAGGAACAAAAGCGCCACGCAGTGAGTGATTCTTGAACTAAATTGTTTCTCATGTGAAAGCTCTTAGTCTTCTGAGGAACTTTGCCAAAGACAGTATCCTTTTAGGTGGTCCAGATTGAGTTTGGCGCAAAATAAGTGAGCGTAAATTGTTGTTTTAGTGTATTTCACTCTTTGACCAATGCCAAATGTTCTACCACGCTTGACTGTTAAATTTTGACCAAGCTGTACCCAAGGAGTTGGCATCCCTATCCCAACAAAGCAATATTTTCGTACCCAACATAACTGCGGCTCAAGCTGACAACCTATCTTTCAACACAGCAGCATAGTATTAATGCTGGGTAAGAAAACAAGAAGACCATAACAGTTCCGGGTGTACACTTAACGAAACCCCCCGCCCAAGATCGACTGAGAGGCGATACGATCACGCCCCTTAACGATATTCGGTCGGAAACCGTATGGTCCGCCGACCAAATGATGTCATCTTAAAACCGGATGACAGCGATATGAAAATAGAATGTTGACCATATGGTCGAGCAACTTTGTTTTTTAGCGATTGATAACAATAATGTCACCGCTATCTTTTTCAAAAAATATGTGCTTAGTATATGGCCAAGATGCCCTTGCGGGCACCCTTTCAAAAAATATGACATGTCCAGGACAGGACATGCGAATCAAAATCGTCAATGTCCCGGGTGTCACGATCAAGGAACTTGTTACGCTATCGATGAATAAATTCGGTGCATCTGTGTGGCCTTCGCTCTGCAACTAATATTCATTCACATAGCGTGCGTCGACTCATACGCGAATAAGATGATCGTCATCCGCTTTTTGGGATGATTGCCGTATGACTGATTCGTCATTCGAAAACACGATTTTGGTAATTTGGACTGGATGGTCGGACAAATCAGTCGATTTCGGGATGGGGTTTTCGTTCAGTGTACCGGGCAAACAAAAAAAAAGTCACTCGAAAAACGAACTAGGAACTAACAGAGCCAAACAATAAGCCAAAATTCATCTGTCAAAAGCGATTTAGACTAATGTCGTAGGAAGAAAGGGTGTTTCCCGGTTCATCAACCTTCGTAATCGCAAATAAGGCTCAATTTCTAATTTTAGTTTGTTTTTTCTAATAACTTTTTATTTAACTTTATTTTCTCATGTTTATTATCATCTCATTTTCCCACCCTCGGCTCCTCTCCCTGCTCCTGTACCACCTCTTCGTTCTGCTGCTGCTTTCGTCTGGAACGACCCCGCTTCCTTCGGGTCCGACGCTGCGGTGTCTGATCGGCTGGTGGCAGCCGGGCTTCAACTAATGATTGCTGCGGATATCCGCAGTTCGGACAAAAATTCCACTGCTGCAAACTCGCCATGATGATGCTGAATGGCTGTCAGACTCAGAGTACACATCACATTGGGACATGTTGTGTTTGCGATGCACAGCAAGTAGAGATCGTCAATCGCCTCTGAGTCCAACTAACTAGAAGTTTACCCAATGTCGCTCATCGGGTACTTTTTTTTCGCCCCTTCAATATGTTGGTATTTTCGGAGGAGGGTTTCCGTTACAAGTGGGACGACTCATAGGCAATGGCAATAGGGGGAACCGGTTTAATACGCGCTACCGGGGTAAAACGACCCACCTCAATATCTACCTGATAATAAGATTTTCCTTATGACATGTTTACATTAATCAATAGCATTTTCAATTCTCTATCTTCTGAATAGATAAAACTTGGATTTTAACAAACTGTTGTAAGAATGCGAAAACTTTTTTCGCAGATTTGGAGGTCAAAATGGAATAAAGTTGCAAAACTCGATATGAAAATCTCTTTGCTCACTCGCAAAAATAATGATTGGCGCGAAAAAAGTACCGTTTTAAGTGTAAAAACGCGTATTTTAAGGTCCAAAATCGTGAGTACTCCTGGGGCAAAATGTGCCGGCCTTCGCCGTAACTCCAAAACACAGTAACACAGATACGAAAATTAGAACCTTTCAAATGTGCATCAATTGCGTTATTAGCTGCTGCACTAACGTCGAGTAAACGCCGTGATGCATGCAACATCCAAATCACGTTATTTCTTTGCGTGTTACATTTGGCGGCGCATTTTTTTTTCCGTACTGCGGCGCGATTTATCCCGAAAAAAAATGAAAAACACAAATTTCGACCATGATTTTTCATAAGGGCCTAACTGACTTGATCGATTTCTCTTCGTCGACTCTCTCTTTCGCTAATAACTATATCAAAACAAACAAAATCATTATTCTTTTTGTTGCTATAGAACAGGGCTGCCCAACGTACGGCCCGCGGGCCGCATCCGGCCCGCG
This sequence comes from Aedes albopictus, assembly GCF_035046485.1. Classification (NCBI taxonomy): domain Eukaryota; kingdom Metazoa; phylum Arthropoda; class Insecta; order Diptera; family Culicidae; genus Aedes; species Aedes albopictus. Next base: position 158,769,830 of record NC_085138.1, read on the forward strand.
AGGACATTTCATGCGGCCCGCGGCACGAATGAAGAAAAGTTATGACTTTTGGCCGGTGGAGCAATTATTTTGAATGTTTCCCTTTTTCCAATGAATTATATTTTCAAAACAAGTTTGACATATATTTTTAGGTAAATTTTCAAAGATTTTCAATCAGTTATTTTGAGTTCTGTAAGAATTTCGGCCAGGAGAGGCCTCAAATTTTCACAATGAACTTTGAAATGTTTGAAAAATTTTCAGAATTCTGGCTGACATTGCAATTTAAAAAACAAACATGTCAGCGTAACCTCAGAGTAATTCTACTCATTTTCAGAATTTCGGTTCAAAACTTCAGTTTATTGTGCGCAATGGCTTAATTTTCTCCAACAGCGGAAGGAAAAAAAAATCTTAAAATTCATAGAAGATTCAATAACAATTCTTGTGTATTTTTGAGATTTTATTTATGTGGCTATAATCTCAAAATTCTGGGACAACACAAAAAATACGAATCTTCGTTTATGAAGACATTTTTTTACAATATCGTCACCAACTCCAAAATTCTTCCAGAATTTGAACGAATTTGGATTTATAGGAATTAGCCATAGCCTTGGCAAGAAATGCTCAGAAAAGTTTCAAGAAAACGTATGGATTATAAAATTTCAATTCTGGCCCGTCAACTGGTGTGGAGTGTAAAATATGGCCCGCGATCATTAAAGCACAGACAAACAGACGTAACACTTGCGAAATTTCCATCGACCACGCTTTTAACGATCATTTTAAATTTTCATAGTTGTGGCTTTCACAACCAGAGGCGCGCGCATCATTTTTCTATGCGTTTGACGTTTCACACTAGCGCCTTCTGTTGACAAAATGGCACAACACAGTGATGCGTGCAACTTTACCACCAGGTGATGTTAGTGTGAACTGGGCGATGGATTTCCATGAAAATCGTTCAAGGTGTTACGTCTGTTTGTCTGTGATTAAAGGTTGGGCAGGCCTGCTATAGAAACATATAGTCGTCTTCTTCGCATTTCAACCAAAAAATCTTTTGTAAACTCACATCTCCTTGTGTTATTACGGAAAATGTTTTCCGAAGATTTTTTGGTTGAAATGCGAAGACGATTACTACATTTTGCTCTAGAAACAAAAAGAATAATTATTTTGTTTGTTTTGATCAAGGCACAGACAAACAGACATACTACTCAAATCTAAATCATCGCACGATTTAACGGTCATTTTGAAAATAACGTGTGGTTCGGACTGTGCTCGCATGTGTCATGGTGGCGCTGCTGTGCCTACATCACCTCTCAATTTTGGAGAGAAATGAACGCGACGCCGATCAATGTTTACATAAGATGACTCAATCATGAACCTTCATTCATGTTTTATGAATGAATGACGCCACGGGGGAGTCGTCACCTGCAAAATTGTTACATCGAGCCGAGGGAAACAACACCTACAAATGAATGCTTCGGATTGAGCATTATAGAGGGTGCTAGTGAGATGCCAAACAATGTTTTTGAAGCAATTTTCTTCTAAGTACCGTAATCCGGGGTCAAATTGATCACTTTAAAACAACTTTTGCGGATAACATCAGTAGCAATTCAAATATTGCCAAAAGAGTTTCTGTAAAACCAGTACCCGGTGGATCTCCATGGAACCATGTGACAGAATTTCGTTCAACAAATTTAAACTTTAAGTTAAATAACTCCAAAAATCAAAAAATTGGAAATGCCACTTTGGGGCGAAATTGATCAGTATACAAATAAGCATCGGTTGAAAAGGAAAATTTCCTTCTCCGCTTAATTTTGCTCTTCTAAAACCGAATAACGCGTTTAAAATCTTACAACTAGTGAACTTAATACTTAAAATGCAAAATTAAATTTTGAAATTTCCCTTTAAACGCCTTAAGTTAGGCAATTTCATTTGAAATAAATGATGTCTATCACAATAAATGACTATTTAATCATAAAATAAACTTTTTTTTTAACTATGTCTTGTTCTGATTAGTTACATAACTTCCCAACCAAGGCTGCACAAAAATGTTAAAACAGAGAATTTACGGGAAGGGAAGATTCAAATATTACGTCCATCATTTTTTGGAATTTCTAGACCCCCCCTCCCCCCTCTGTCACGCTATTTTCCTATACCCAATACACGTACTGTCACACTTTTGTAGACCCCCCCCCTCCCCCAAATGTTGGACGTAATTTTTGAACGTTCCCGAAGTCCTATTAGCAATCGATTGTTTAGTAGTAATGATTTCAGCTAAATGAGAAATATTTTGCAAATTCCTAGAAAATAAGGCAAAACTAACTTTTTTTCTAAAAAATTAAAAGTCTACACTTATCTCTAGACATCTACGAACCAGATGACGTTAAAAGTTTAAGATCATTACGACGCTTAAGAGTTCCTAGTATGGAATTACAATGTAGTATCCGAACGATCAATTTCACCCCGCTGATCAATTTGACCCCGGTTTAGGGTAATATGTGTGTTTGTCTGTGATCAAGGTATTAGCGAAAGAGAGAGTCGACTAGAAATCCTCTACATAGAGATGAGCGGAAGTTACATACGTCGATTCGGCAACGCTGTTTGTTTTGTTTACAACAGCTGCCAACACTTGCTACAAAGCTAGATGTTCAAACTTTGTGCGTGACTCCGTTGTGGTTCAAGTTGTTTTGTTTACATTTTCTAATTATGGTAGATTCTTTTTTTCAAAATTTTGTTGAAATAGCGGAGCAATCGAAGAAATCTGAAATTCAATGCAAAAGTGTTACGCTAATCATATCGGCAGAAGTGAAGCAAGAAGCAGCAATGGAATGTTTTTCGACAAGTGCAGCAACAAAAGTGTCGTCATAAGCATGAGCTTCTGAAAGCAGAATTAATAAATTTTTATCTTTTTACTAAACATACATATGCCGTCAATTTCTCGATATTAAAAATAAATAATTTTTCTTTATTTAGTTCCGATTGCAATACCGTTCAAACGACGCCTTCCTACGAACGATAAGCATGTTCATTTGGCTCACACTTTGACAGTTCTCTCTGCACGATTGGCTCACAATGGCCGCCTCCGCAGATCTCTATAATGTAGGATTACTAGAGTCGACGAGTCAGTTAGGAGGCTCTTAAGAAAAATCATTGTCGATTTGTTCACACGGCAAACACCAGTGAAAGTAGCTAGTAAACAAACCGATGCAGCACCCCAAATTGTGTAACCGGCGCTGAAAATTTTAGCAGCGACACGAACCAAGCATATTGTGCACACCATGGTGTGACGAAATTTTCCTGCACTATTCTAATAAGAATAATCCAATCAAAATTGGAAGATATGCTACACCGAGAAAAATTTCTACTCAGTGACTGAGTTGGTCTTACTCAGAAATACACTGAAAATAATCGACACGGCTCATATGTTCCTTTACAGTTACACGATAATTTTATCGTTTAAAACAGCAAGCTATATTAACGTGCAATTCTTTTAAATCAGATGTTGAAAAGTTTGGGTTCTGAACCACTGTCTTTTACACATGATTTGATCGTGTTCAGGGATACCACATATACAGATTTTTCTGTAATCATGCAGATTTTCTTGCAGCTTTTCATACTGAATTCTGTATACCCACAGACAAACAGACACACTACTCAAATCGGAATCATCGCCCAATTTAACGGTCATTTCGAAAATGTAGTGTGGTTCGGACTGTGCTCGCATGTGTCATGGTGGCGCTGCTGTGCCTCAATTTTGCAGAGAAATGAACGCGACGCCGATCAATGTTTACATAAAATGACTCAATCATGAACCTTCATTCATGTTTTATGAATGGATGACGCTACGGGGGAGTCGTCACCTGCAAAATTGTTACATCGAGCCGAGGGAAACAACACCTGCAAATGAATGCTTCGGATTGAGCATTATAGAGGGTGCTAGTGAGATGCCGAACGATGTTTTTGAAGCCATTTTCTTCTAAGTAATATGTCTGTTTGTCTGTGGTATACCGTAATCCGGGGTAACATTGATCAGAATTTTCGATCTTTCTTGAATAATTCTTTTGTTAAAGCAAACGTTACATGTTTTATATTTTTAAAACAGGTACTGGCCCTCTGAGTATGTGCTAAGCTACTCGAAAAACTATTGTAAAACTTTTAATCATGTTTAAATAGACTTTTTAATCTAATTTTTGATTTTGTTGATTTGGGGTAATATTGATCATGTCAGAGATCAATATTCGTTTGTGTTGAAAATACCCTTACTTACTAAATTCGGGGTCGCTGATTTCGAATATGTTGTTCAAATTCTTACAAGTTTTGTACTTTTTGAGTTATTTCAGAATTAAAATCCTCCAATCCGCGAATTACGCCTAAAGGTAGGCAATGGCTTAAGGATTTTGATTGAATTGATAACCTACTTCCAATAAATCGTATATTTTATTGAAAAATAGTATTCTCATAAAAGTTTCGGTGATTAAATCCAACTCTAGGATATCATATTGAAGTAACACAGTGATTTCGAACCTCATATTTTAACTAGTATTCATGCCATGCATGATTTTTTGACAATGTATCTCATTGCGTTACGAAACACACTTATGGAAAAATCGATTTATTTCATTGTTTATGAAATTCAATTATCGTGTATTACATGTCATTCGATAGCTGAATAATGGCAGATTACGATATACCATTCGATAGCAGAAACGGAATCAATGTAAAATGCTTGTTTGAACATTTCATGAGGGCGGTCAAGCCGATCAATGTTACCCCGCTGATCAATGATACCCCGTTTTACGGTACCAATATTACAGATTTTTGGAAATGATACAGATTATACAGATTTTTCAGAAACTTACAGAATTTCAAACAGATTTTACGCGAAATACAGTGACGATTCGTTCGTTGAGAGCTCGTTAGATGGGCTGTCTCGATGGTTGAATGTTCACTGGTTGGGGCAAAACCCAACTAAAAAGCACTGTCAATGTCAAAATAGATGTCAAAACGAGTTTGACGTCTGACCGCCGTCGCATCACAGCTCCTGTATACAGAACGTTTGCGCAAGTATGTGAGTGTTCCGTGACGTATTTCTCGTCACTTGCGTGTGTCTACCCGCATAATCACTAACTGTAAATGCAACGTTTTCCATACTGTAGGTGACTATTAACAATTGTCATTTAACCATTTCTCAAACTGCCAGAGGTAACAGTAAGCTAACCATACCATGTACAGATTTGCCAGTTTGACAAATGGTAGTCCGCCAAATTACAGTATGTGGAATAGGCGGTTAAGATTGGTTACCATAAAAAATCACTCGTTTTCTCGAACAAATTTTTCGCAAAACAGTAAAGGATATGGTCAATTTATTATCCAGTTTTTCAGACAATTCACTGCATAGCAAATGGTTAGAGAACAGTTGAACAATAAATCTGGTAGAAAACGGTCAATGTATGTGTTATTATTGATTAATGGTCGTCAATGGTAATTTAAACTTATGGTATATGGTTCCACTTCATTTAAACCGTTAAAATAAAAAGTCGGTTATGCGTTTACCGTAGATTTTTTTGTATTTAATAAATATGTATCCTCAATTTCATCCCCAATAAGTATTACTTTTTTCGAATGACCTCCACACCGCTGATCTGATCCTGCATTGGTGGAAGAGCCCCTCGGATCATATCGGTCGTGTGGGCAGCGATGCCTGCTGGAATTCCCCAACTTGCGTAGCGTCCAATCCTGAGCCCGGTAGCACCTACGACGGTTAATACTCATTGTAAACCTTCCTCCGATGGGGTGGATTTCCATACTATTGTTGCCTATGTGTAGCAGGACGAATCCTCACGTCCGTTTTGCGGAATCCCTCGCAGTCGCAGCCAGGCGGAATGGGGCTCATGCTGCTCGAATTCAACAAGTACACAAATTCTGCAAATTATTTGAATCTGATGAGTTTGAGTTAAACTTCCAAAAAATCAAAATATAATAATCAAGCTAAACTTACCCCTGTTTAATCAGACAGCTCCAACTGCTTCAAACCATTTACCACAACAAATTTTCATTTTGTTTTTCACTCAGCTTGCGATGACCACACGAAAGATTTTGTTTTTTTTCTACAAATTGCAAAATCCGCGGTTGTTACAAATACCAATGATTGCAACTGTTTAGCAAACTGTTGAATTTAAGTGGCATACAGTGATATGCACGTGTGTAAGTGAATTGTGCAAATAAAATCACAACCCATTTGAGAAATGGTCATTCCATATTGCCACCATGTCGCACAAGTTTTCATCGCTATAATATGTGACAATTTATGCACAGTATGATATAGGGTATCGCGCTACTTGGGCGGTGGTTTTCTTCGTCTGTTACTTTCGTCTGTTTTCCACTGTAACTCGGTCAATTTTGAACCGATTGACTTGAAATTTTGTACACGGGTAGATACTATACCTATCTCACCGCATTCCAAGAATTGTGTCAATTGGTTCAAGATTGACTGAGTTATAGTGGAAAACAGACGAATATAGAAGCCACCGCCCAAGTAGCGCGATTCCCTACTGTTACAACTTGGTATGTGTTAACAAGACCGTTATTTATGATCGAATGCCTCAAATTTCATAGTTTTCAACAGAAAAGCACCTGATCGTGATATAGTAACATTCACAGATAGTGGAGACGTACTGTTTGGAGATTAACCCAAACTGTAATTTACTATGCGGGTAGAGCATTTTGAGTTGTCAGTTGCCCCAACGAACGAACACGGGGCGCAGTCGTGACCCAACCAGCGTATCCGGACTGTATTACAGATTTCATACAGATTTTTGAAAGGCAAAATACAGATTTAAATGTGGCAACACTTCGTGTTTGACAGTGTGTTTATGTATCGATAATGAAAATGGTTCGCCTACCAGGTAAGGTACATGTGCATCACCAAACTTGTTCTATGGGACGCATAGAATACTTCTAGCACAGACAAACAGACGTAACACTTCGAACATTTTTCGATTCAAATTATAGTCACGGAAACATATTCGCCCAATGCTAGAAGGACTGAGCTTGGCCGACTATCAACTAGGTGGCGGTAGTAGGCAAACGTCAAATCTGAACAAAAACGATGCAAGCGCTACGGGTGGTCAGTTGGCCAACTATCAAATTTTCAAATAGACCGTTAAATCGGTGTACGATGGGAATTATCAGAGTGTTACGTCTGTTTGTCTGTGCTTCTAGATTGAGTTTAAATAAGGGTGAAAGTAATATGGGAGAGTTCTCTTCACTGACTCTCTCTTCTGCAAAATAATTCAAATTCAATCGAACTTTTTCACACTTAGATTTATGACCAAAAAAGTTCTACAATACTTGCATCTTGTCACTTTAATTTGAAGAAGAGAGAGTCGATGAAGAGAACTCTCTCATGTTACGTTCGCCCTTATTTGAACTCAATCTAGACTTCACTTTTTGGAAAACAGGAGCCCGTAGCAGGGGTATGAGACATTTTACGAAGTTGATGATGATATTGATTTTCACGAGTTTGGACGTTACCTCCTGTCAAAATTTCATAATGGTCTATTCACAAGGGTTCATTCACAAATATCATAACGCCCAAAACGGGCTTTTCTGACACCCACCCACTCCTTCGTAACGTTGTTTGTATGGGTAGATTTTTTTTTTCGTTCGAGCTGTAACACAATAACAGACACCCCTCCAGCGTTATGATATTTGTGAACAAGCCCCAAGGCACGCTAAAAATTTTTAATGTCTTCACACCCCATATTGTGGCATTACAGTCCGGATTCGCTGGTTGGGTCACGACTGCGCCCCGATTAGCGAATCGTGTTCGTTCGTTGGGGCAACTGACAACTCAAAATGCTCTAGACACACGCAAGTGACGAGAAATACGTCACGGAACACTCACATACTTGCGCAAACGTTCTGTATACAGGAGCTGTGATGCGACGGCGGTCAGACGTCAAACTCGTTTTGACATCTATTTTGACATTGACAGTGCTTTTTAGTTGGGTTTTTCCCCAACCAGTGAACATTCAACCATCGAGACAGCCCATCTAACGAGCTCTCAACGAACGAATCGTCACTGTAGTATATATAAAATTAATATTAAAAGCAAGATTAAAAGTCAAAATTTATTATATGTTCCCACTATATATCACTATACGTGAATGAATATACCGAGAGGTCTTCCAACAATAATGCATAGTTCTCTCCAGAATTTCCATGGCTATTTTAAGGGGTTTTACCGAAAATTCTTAAACAAGTTCATCGAATTTATTTCCACGAGTTCCACAAAATAAATTCGGGAGTTCCTCCAGGAATTTCTGCGGAAATTCCCCCAGGAAGTCCTCGAGAATACCTTCAGCAGAAGAGCCCTGGGAATTCATCGTGTAGTTTCTCGGGAATTCCTCCAGATCATCCTCGTAAATTCCCCAAGTGATCCTTGAGAATTCCCTCAGGAGTTCCTCAGGAATTCCTGCAGAAGATCCTCAGCAAATCCTCCTGGAGATCCTCGGGAGTTTTCCAAAAGATTCTTAGGAATTCCTCCAGGAGATCCTCAGGAATTTCTCCGGAAGTTCCTCGAGAACTCCTCTAGGAGTTCATCCGGAATTCTGTCATAAGTGTCTCGAGAATTTCTTCAGGAGTTGAGTTTCCCGAGAATTCTTCCAGTATTTTTCCACAAGTACCTCAAGGAGTTCTTCGGAAAATTCTACAGGAGTTTCTCGGAAGTTCCTCCAGGACTTCCTCGGGAATTCTTTGAGGAGCTCTTAGAAAATTCCCTCATGAGTTCTTCGGGAACTTCTCTAGGAGTTCATCGAGGATTCCCCCAAGAAACAATTATCAGTTTAAGAAATGTTTCTCAAAGCAGCGTTGTTAAGCCACATGTCGAACTATTTTTGGTTTAGTTGAGAGAAAACTGTTGTTCAACTCTTGTTAGCCCAGAAATGGAGAACTTTTTCATTTTCATTTCATTTTTATTTCAAGATAGTGTTATAACTGGTGCTTACATTTTAAAACCCTACTGAAACATAATTTCTTTAAAAGGGTTTTCAAACTATCTAGCTTTCATAGAATTCTTAGGCTATTTAATTAAAATTAAAATTTGCAACGGAGAGAAAAAAAATCAAAATCAAGTCCCTAACGTACTATGTAGGCATTAATATTGTTTCTCACATGAATTCTTAACTTCCGTTTGAATATTTGGATTGATCCTGCATTTTTTACATCATCAGGTAGATTGTTGAACATATCTGGTCCTACATTTTGGAAACGTCTCCTTCCTATTTCGGTTCGAAATCCCATTCGCTGAAGAAGATGAGCGTATCGTGTGCGGTGTTGGTGAGTAGCAGCATTGAATGTCCAATTGTGATGTAGGTTTAGCTGGTTGATGACTTTGAACATTATAGTGCAAATTTGATAGGTGTAAAGTCCTTGTATCGGTAGAATATTGTGATCCAAGGCACTGTACAGGTCGTTGGTCGGATATAAAAAGGGTAATTTGAATATAGCTTTCAGGCATCGATTCTGTTGAACTTGGGCTTCTCTAAGGTGTGCGTTAAACGATGATCCCCAAACAGCAATTCCGTACTGATAACGAGTGTGAACAAAAGCAAAATAGATTTTAAGAAGCACGTGTTTTGGAACAAAACTTGACAACTTGCGTAACATTCCGCATAACGATGAGCAGCTGGATAAAATCTTCCGAATATGGACGTCCCATCGTAGCCGGCTATCAATATGAATTCCTAGGTGCTTGAAGGTTGACACTTCTTCTATTGGCACTCCTTTCACAATAAGTACAGGCTGGCTAGTATTTTCGCTGTCTTTGGCACCAAAAACCATTACTTTGGTCTTGTTCAGATTCAATGCAAGAAGATTATTTTCAAGATAGGCGGTTATTAGCTGTAAATCATTTGACACATCCTGGAAAATTTGGGCACGGCTGTTACGTTTATAAGAAATCGCTGTGTCATCCGCGAACAACCTTGGTTGGCCTTTAATTTGAAGATTTGCGATGTCGTTCACGTATATAAGAAACAGCAAAGGGCCAATGTTGCTACCTTGTGGAACGCCACAGAAGATACTACGAAGCTCGCTTCTAATCCCAGAAATCACAACTTGTTGTTCACGATTGGACAAGTAACTACGCATAAGGTCATTAGCGACTCCTCGAATTCCATATGCATCAAGTTTTTCAAGAGCATCGAGTGATTGATTGTGTCAAAGGCTTTAGATAAATCTAAGAATAGAATTCCAACCGACATTTTTTGATCCACTGCATGCGAAACGTCATCCACTAATTCCAGGACCGCGATTTCTGTTGAGGATTGGTGTTGGTAGAGCAAAGATGTGCTTTCGAGGAAGCCGTACAATCGAACAGATAAAAGTTTCTCGAATACCTTGTTGATAGCCGGTAATACGGATATTGGTCTGTAGTTTGTAGAGTCATTCGGGTTACCTCCTTTGAAGACAGGATATACGAGGGCTCGTTTAAGGCAATCCGGGTAGCAACCTGAGCTAATACTATCATTGAAGGATGTACAAATAATTCTCGAAAGTGCTAATCCATGTTTTTTAAGCGCTGCTACGGGAAAGTCGTCCACTCCAGTTGCTTTAGAGGCATCTAATGTGTTAATTGTATTAAATACCTCAGGTTGTGAAGCCGGTCTTAGAAAGATAGATCTAGCTGAACGTTTCATGGTATTAAATTTATCTATGTCGCCATCCGAATCGAGACTGCTTGCAATTTCATCTCCAACAGTTGAGAAGAACCTATTGAACACATTTCCCACGTCCTCAGGTTCGGTTACTTGGACGCCACCGACATCTAGTTCGAGATGGTTTTCCTCAGCTGCTTTATTCCCGATGAGGCTGTTGATACGGTTCCACAGTTGTTTGGAGTTACTCGAAGAAAATAACCGTTGATAATATGACCACCGACGAACTGACGTGACTCTCGATCTCAGGACATGGCCGAAAACATTACACGATTAATTCAAAAGCCAGTGATCGCAAATGTCAAACTGAAGTGACGTTTGACAAAATGATGACGCCCACGACGCCCATGCAGGCGTCGTCTTGACCGAATAATTTGTAAACAAAAGCACGTGATAGCCGGCAATATGAGTCTGCTGCTTCGCGGGCACTCAGAATGTAGCATTTTACGGTTTACTTAAGCATTTGAATATGAAAATTGAAAAATTTAGTCCATCGCCTCAGCCGTAGTTAAATAACACCAAATTTTTTCACCGGATTCAACGAGCGTCGCGACGATGTTGCTGTCTCTGTTGCTGCTGCTGGTGCCGTTAAGATATCGAGTGCTTGGGCAATCACTATTTCACGTTTCGAACAGAGAAATATTATCAAATTGAGAACTTACATTGTTTAGTCATTAATAAATTGCTTCAAGAACATTCACTTTGGTTCTTATGATGAAATTATTGTGTCCTGATGTATAGTTAAATAGCAAAATAGCAAAAGAACGGCAACGGCGGTGATGACGATGAGGGCGACGCCGACGACGCCACAGAATGTAAACATCCACGCTACAATAAATCCAAGAAAAGAATGAAATTATGTGAGACTTATGAGTGTTCAAAGCTTGCAAAAAGCTATATTTTAAACAGAATTAATTGATTTTTTTCTTTTCTTCGTCAATCATGAGAAGTATGACTAATCATTTCCATTGTATTGACGTTTATAGAGCATCGTTTGACCTTTGAAAAATCTTTCCATTCGAACACACGTTTGCGTGGTATTATTTAAGGTTGAAGGATTTGTCATTGACATAATCGTCATCATTGATAATTCGAAAGCAGTTTTCTCGTTCAAAACTGAGATTTCCGCAGTGAAATTGTATTCACTGTATTGCAGGTGGAGAACGGAGTAAAGTGAACACATTGTCACTGCGGAAATTTCAGTTTTGAACTAGAAAACTGCTTTCGAATTTTCAATGATGACGATTATGTCAATGACAAATCCTTCAACCTTAAGAGTGATCGATATTGTTTGGTCAAAATACTTCTGAACAAAAATCAACAGATGGCATTAGTGTTTCAACGGTTTTCAATTTGAAATTTCGGACGGCATTTGATGAACCTTCGTACTAGCCTGCACGTCAGTTTGTCGGTGATATGACGTCTTGGCTCGACGTTTGGCATCTGCTAACTTTTTATTTGCATGGGCAAGAAGAGTTTTCAAGGATTCATTCTGTCGATCGTTTTTCCATCTTTGGAACAGGTTGTTCGAAATTTTCCCAAGCTTCCATATGTCAAAGTTATACCATGGACAAGTGTTCTGCTTTAATTTTACTTTAACAGATATGGTTGTAGAAAAAGTATCCTTGAGTTGTTTGTAGTGCCTTGTAATAGCTAGGAGTCGCTCGTTTGGTTGAAGATGTTCGAAATCGTACGACTCGAGGAAGGATTCGAAGAGACTGTTAACTTGCTGCGTATTCACGAGAGTTTTTGTCAACGTTTTTTTCAATTTTACCACCCGCGTTTTTGAACTGCGTTAGGATATAACAGTGATCACTTAGCTCACAGTCTAGCGTGAAATTTTTAACACATTTGGACTTGTCGACATGGCAGATGACGTGATCGAGCAAATTGTTACTCTCTGGTCGTGTAACATAGGTATTAGTTACAACCAAGTTATAGCACGTTAATAGTTGAAGATATTGCTGAACTCCACGAGATTCTGCATTATTCACGGCTACATTCATGTCACCCAGCAAAAAGAGAGGAATCCTTGTGTCCGACGATGATATAACATCCTCAATATGTGTAACAAAGCGATTCACAGCAAACCCTGGAGGTCTATAGATGCCATGCACCATAATTTGATTTTGGGTTCCTATGATTTTTACAGCAATGTGGTGAAAACCGTCATCCTCCATTATCCTCTTTACTTCGAAATCGATGCCATCCCTGATGAACACGGCAAGACCACCGGATGAGTTCGAACGACACGAAAAGGTGCTCTGGAATCCGGGAATATTGTAGAACTTTGACCTTCCGTCTTTAATACACACAACTTGTTCAACAACAGTCGTTCTATAAACATTGTGAATGTGATGTTTATTCAATTATCGTGCCATCGTTTTACAGCTGTTGTTCAACGTTCAAACCTTTAACTATTTACAAATACATCAGAAACTTTTCTTCAACGTTTATTAAATCTAGTTGTATGATGTCTTTTTGTATAATCGTCTAACAAAGATCGTAGAAACAATTATAGCGCATTAGCTTCTTGGTTCATGATAACAAGCTTTCTACGACAATTATTCCAACACAATACAATCCAAACATTGCAATCTATTCAATGTTTACATTTGGTTGAACAAATGCTGCCAAAAAGTTTCTTGAACGTTTCTTCAATATAGCTGTATGAATGAAAGCAAAAATTATTTTTCTTTTGACATATTTTTTCATATGTGAATAATTTGAGAGAATTAAATATGACCATATTTACCTACATTAACGCATTTCAATCACATTTTATGATAGAACTCACATCGATGACAAGACTCGAACTCGGGAACTACTGCTTCACTGCCGTCTGCATCTGCTCTTCTCCAATCAGGACCACATGAATTGGAAGTTTGAAACAGTATTTAAACATTGATCCCAATACGATGCCGTTCATGCGTTGCTTAAACATCGCTTAAGTTTTGTTATTCGACTAATTGTTTACATCAACACTGAAGCTGATCAATGTTTGATTAATCATGTTCGCAACGTTTGTTCATGTAGATACGGTTAGCTGCAGTGCGCGGGCGATAGGGAAGCTTAGCTTTTATCCACAGCGTACACGGCCAGAAAATTCACTCATTTTCGAGCTAAAGTGGGACAACTCAAAATTGAGTAAATTTTTTCCCCAGCGATAGCGCTGGCCCAAGTGCGAAAATCTCATCAGTTTAAGCCGTATAATATTCTTGATGATGCGAAGAATATTATACGGCTCAAACCAGTTGGATTTTTGCACTTGGGCCAGCGCTATCGCTGGAAATGCAATTTACTCATTTTTTGAGCTGTTCCAGTTTAGCTCAGTTTTGTGTGAATCTTACTCATTTTAGAGTAACATTTTCTTAGCGTGTAGGTGCGGGCAAAAGCAATAAGTGCAAAGCTTTTATAGCACAGATAATCGATACAGTGAACGCAAAAGGTATTCGAACACATGCACCGTACAGTCACTATATACACAGTCTGGCGGACTGTCACTTTCGACCGGAGCCAATCGAGCATGACGTCATAGTGTCCACAACGATAAATGCTACACCGTGACGTCATGCTCGATTGGCTCCGGTCGAAAGTGACAGTCCGCCAGACTGTGTATATAGTGACTGTAATGCACCGTAGAGGGACGCCATCAACAAAAATCATAGACAGCAATATGTCGGACAAGACTCATACACACACAACAACAAAACGCAGCCTCTAATTCCCAGAAGAAGGTGAAATACACACCGAAACGTACCTAGGACAGTAGATGCGAAAGGCGTTTTAGCTGCTTAATATAGACTGAAAGAGCCGTAAAACAAGCGAAATATACCCAATAAAGTTATTTGTCATTTGTTTTCGGAACTTAGATTTCGTGTACGGAGGAAAAATATGTTTTCTCCTCTTGTGAATCGTCTTATAAAAAGTGGATCCTGAACCCGCTCGAGATTGGAAGGCTTAACCCGTGTCGTGATGAAGGAACCGTCAGGGGGAAAATTTCTCGACGCTGCTAGTTAGAGGAGCCAGCTGCTGTTTTTAAGCACGGTAATTTTGCTGCTGTTAGTCAGAATAGTGTGAAAGGTGAGTCGTGTTGTTTTTAAAGTGTGATTTAATGATTTAGAGCTGCTGCAAGGCTCTTGTTTGAGGTAAAATAATATGCAGCCGTAGATGCTCTTATTAGGTTCATAATCAACAACCATGTTTACAAATTTAAACATGGCGAACAATGTTAATTAAGTGATATTATTACACTGCTAATCAGCAGCTGAACAAAACGATTAAGCCAGTTTTCTTAAACTATGTTTAAGCTACTTTGTTCCACTTTGAATAATATGTAGAATAACGGCATCTAATGTGTCGGAAACAGCTTGTCTTCGTACATTGTTACAACACTATTAGGCTATCGATGTAAATATATAAACAACTTTCTTTAAACTTTTGTTCGATTAGTTGTTCAATTACCAAAAAATGATGAACAAAAGTGCTGTTTTAGCTTTTGAAATATTTATTCGACACTTTTTTCAACACACTCTTGTTCAACTGTCAGCGCTTTTATACAACACTTGTTAAAATGGCATGCTTATAAGTGGTTCCGAATTGTTACTTGGGAGGAGATCCTAAGGAATTCCATCAGGAGATCTTTGGGAACTCCTCCGAAAGATCCTCGAAAAATCCTTCAGGAGTTTCTCGAGAATTCATCCAGGAGATCTTTGGAGATCCTCCAATAAGTTCACGGTAATTCTTACAGATGTTCCTTGGGAATTCCTGTCGGAGTTCCTCGGGATTTTTCCGGAAGTTTATCGGGAATTTCTCCAGAATCTCATCGGGAATCCTTTCAGGAATTCCTAGAAAAGTTTGTCGGGAAATCCTCCTGTAGATCTTCCAGGGGGAATGGCACTTCCTTTGCTAACCGGAAAAATCCGCATTTATCCGTTGCTAACCGTCGTTAAGGGAACGTCCATAAATTACGTCACGCTTTGTAGGGGGGAGGGGGGGTTCAGCAAAGCGTGACAACTCATACAAAAATTTTAGAGGTCCCACACGAAAAGTGTGACATAGGGGGGAAGGGGGGTTGAAATTGGTCGATTTTTGCGTGACGTAATTCATAGACGTTCCCTAACCGCGTCTAACTGCTGCTCAAGTTAGCAGCGGTTAGCGACGGTTAGGAACGGATAAATACGGATTTACCGGTAAGAAAAGGATATGTCATTCCCCTTGAGATCTTCGGGAATTCCTCCAGGAATTCATCGGAAATTCCTCCAGGCAATCTTCGGGAATTTCTCCTGAAGATCCTTGTAAATTTTTCCAAGAGTTCCCCGGGATTTCCTCAATTAGTTTGGTAAGAATTCCTTCAGAAGTTTCCCTAGAATTCTTTCAGGAGCTCCTCGGCATTTTTTCCAGAAGTTTCCCGGAAATTTCTCCAGGAATTCCTTGGCAGTTCTTCCAGGAGTTCTTTGGAAATTCCTACAGGAGTTTCTCGGGAATTCCACTAGCAGTTCATCGGGAATTACTTTAGGAGATCGTCAGGAATTCCTGCAGGAGTTCTCCGGAAATTATTGCAGGAGTTCTCCGGAAATTCTTGCAGGAGTTTCTGCAGGAGAACCTCGGGAGTTCCTCCAAAAGATTCTCGTAAATTGCTCCAGGAGTTGCTCGTGAATTACTCCAGGAGTTCCTCGGCGATTCCTCCCGGAGCTACTCGGTAATTCTCCCAGAAGTTCCAAGAGAATTCCTCCAGGAAATCCTCGAGGACTCCTTCAGATGATCATCTAAAAATCCTCCAGGAGTTTCTCGGAAATTCCCTCAGGAGATCCTTCAGGAAATCGATGAGAATTTCTCCAAAAGTTCCTTTAGAATTCATCCAAGGATCCGCAGGAAATCCATCAAGAGATCCTTCAAAATTTCTACAGGAGATCCTCGGTAAATTCCTTCCAGGAGTTCTTCAGGAATTTCTCCAGAAGTTCATCGAGAATTCCTTCAGGAATTCCTTAAAAAGTTTCTCGGGAATCCCTCCAAGAATTCCATGAGCAGTTCTCCATAGCTTTTCGAGGTTTTTTTTCCGGCAGTTCCTCGGAAATTCCTCTTGGTCCCCAGAAAACCTACGCCAGGAGTTTCCTAGGAATTCCCGACGATTTCCTGGAGGTATTCATAGGTATATCCAGATAAATATCTGATAAACTTCTGAAACATTTCCTGACAATCTTCTGGAAGAATTCCCGAGAAAATGCTATAGGGATTCTCGATGAACTTCTGGAGGAATTTCCAAGGAGTTCATCGTTCTCCTAGAGGCATACCCGAGAATCTCTTGAAGAATTTCCGAGAAACTCGAAGAGAAATTTCAGAGGAACTCTGAAAGAATTCCCGAGTAACTCCTAGAGGAATCCCCAAAAAACTCCTGGAAAAAAATCCGATGAACTCCAGGAGGAATTCCCGAGGAACTCCTGGAAGAATTCCGAGGAATACATGGAGCAATTTTCCAAGGAATTTTCTAGCAACTCCTTTGGGAATTCTAGAGGAGATCTCATAAAGGATTCCATAGGAACTCCTGATAAAGTTGTTGGCAAACTCCTGGAGGAATTCCCGAGGAACTGCTGGAGAAAATTCCAAGGAATTCATGTAGAACTTCCCGAGGAATTCCTGGAAGAATTTTCGAGGAACTCTTAAAAGAATTCTCAAGGAACACCTAAAGGAGTTATCGAAGAACTTCTGAAGTAATTTCCGAGGAACTCCCGGAGAAATTCCATAGGAACTCCAGAATGAATTCCCGAAGAACTCCTATATGAATTCCCGAGAAACTCCTAGTGGAATTCCTGAGGAATTTCTGATGGAGTTCATGTGGTACTTCTGGGAGAATTTCCAAAGAAGTCTTGGAGGAACAGAATTCCCGAGGAACTTCTAGAGGAATTCCCAAGGAGCTCCAGAGGAATTCCCGAGGAGCTCCTTTAAGGAAATCTCGAAGAACTTCTAAAGGAATTCCCAAGGAACTCGTTGAGTAATTCTCGATGAAATCTGGAAGAATTCATGAGTAACTCCTGGAGGAATCCCAAAAAAACTCTAGGAGAAATTCCCGAGGAATACATGAAGGAATTTTCTGCAAACTCCTGGAAGGATTCCTGAGGAACTGCTGGAAGGATTTCTCGAGGAACTCCTGGAAGAATTTTTGAGGAACTCCTGGAAGAATTACTGAGGAACTCCTGGAGAAAATTCCGAGGAACTCCTGAAAGAATTTTCAAGGAACTTCTGAAGGATTCCCCGAGGAACTCCCGGAGAAATTCCCTTGGAACTCCAGGATGAATTCCCGACGAACTCCTAGATAAATCCCCGAGAAACTCCTGGTGGAATTCCTGAGAAACTTCTGGGAGAATTTCCGAGGAACTCTTGGAGGATTAACTGAGGAACCCTTAAAAGAGTTCCAGAGTAACTTGTAGAGGAATTCAGAGGAACTCCTTGAAGAATTTCTCGTGGAATTCTTAAAGATTTTCTCTAAGAACTGCTGGAGGAATGCCCGAAGAACTCCTGGAAGAATTTTTGAGGAACTGCTGGAGTAATTACCAAGGAACTTCTGGAGGAATTCCCAAAGAACTCCTAAAATATTTCTCGAGAAAAACCTAAAGGAATTCTCGAGGAACTTCTGAAGGAATTCCCGAGAAACTCCCGGAGAAATTCCCTTGCAACTTTAGGATTGATTGAATTGTCTTTATTAAAGAGACTTTCAGTCCTTGGCTGGTTCGTCTCTATCCTAAACAAGAGGTGAGCCAGAATGGCTCACCCGGGAAAATACAATATACGATACAATATCTGTCAATGGCTGTCAATTTTTACATTTCATTTGCAACTCTAGGGTGAATTCGCGAGGAATTCCTGTAGTAATTTTCGAGGTTCTGCTAAAAAAAAACGGAAAACTTCTGGAGGAATTCCTGAGGAACTGAAAGAATTCCACCAGATGAACTCCAGGTGAAATATTCGAGAAATACCTGGAAACGCCACTGCAGCGGAGGACGGAAATGAACCTACTCCCACGGTGAGGGAAGTTAAGGATGCCATCCACCAGCTCAAAACCAACAAAGCAGCTGGTAAGGATGGTACCGCAGCTGAACTCATCAAGATGGGCCCAGAAAAGTTGGTCACCTGTCTGCATCGGCTGATAGTCAGGATCTGGGAAACCGAACAGCTACCGGAGGAGTGGAAGGACGGGGTAATCTGCCCCATTCACAATAAAGGCGACCATTTGGAATGTGAGAATTTCAGGGCGATCACTATTTTGAATGCTACCTACAAATTGCTATCCCAGATCATCTTCCGTCGTCTGTCACCTAAAACGAATGAGTTCGTGGGAAGTTTTCAAGCCGGCTTCATCGACGGCCGGTCGACAACGGACCAGATCTTTAGCGTACGCAAATCCTCCAGAAGGGCCGTGAATACCAGGTCCCAACGCATCACCTGTTCATCGACTTCAAAGCGGCATACGACAGTATCGACAGCGCAGAGCTATGGAGAATCATGGACGAAAACGGCTTTCCTGGGAAGCTGACTAGACTGATTAAAGCAACAATGGACAAAGCTGCGTAAAGGTTTCGGGTGAACTATCCAGTTCATTCGAATCTCGCCGGGGACTGCGACAAGGTGATGGACTCTCATGCCTACTCTTCAACATCGCTCTGGAAAGTGTGATGCGACGAGCCGGGCTCAACAGCCGGAGAACGATTTTCACAAGATCCGGTCAATTTGTGTGTTTTACCCGAGCAGAAGAAAATAACAAGAGAATAACATATCAAGGTATTTATCTTCAATACTACCATACCTTGTTATGCCCTTCATTAGGTGGTAATTGTGGAAACGGAACTCTTTCAGTCAGCTTATTATCAATACTTCACCGTATAACTCACAAACTATATAACTTTATTTCAATCTCGTCTCACGCGGCACGTCCGCTCGTGTCGTACACTACAACTCTTCTGCTCTCCTACCGCGATCCCATTTTCCGTCTCGTCCCTCATGTGCTACACTTGTACAAATGTTTGTTTGTAAATCAATAGATGCCACACTCCCCCCTTACTTATCGTTGCATTCTATCGCTGTGATGTAGTCTCGCAAGTAGCTGGGTTGCTTTTGTTCTCTCCTTTCGCGGGGTCTTGTTGCTTCGTTTGACGGCACCAACGATTCCGTAATGTCGCTTGAAAGCTCTTCAAATGACGTGTCATCTTCGTGTGGTTCTGCTCCTCTATTGACTTGCTTCAGGTGTGTTACATTTCTGTGGTATTTCTTTCCTGTTTCCAAAGATTTAAGCTCTGCATCCGTACCCGACCGCTTGACTATTTCGAACTGTTCATGGCCGAAATTGCTAGAAAGTTTGTTATCCTTTGCTATCCTCTTGGCCACCACAATGTCCCCTTCTTTCAAATCATTAGACTTCGCGCGTCGTCTCTTATCTTCTGATTCTGCCGTTGTCACCTTTTTCTCCCAATCACGATCTCGAATACTTTCTGTCAGCAGATCCGTTGACTCTTGTACGCTAGGCAATTTGTCCCTCAGTATTCGTCCAAACATCAATGCCGATGGTACTACGCCTGTGACTGAATGAGGCGTTGAATTGTACATGAGTAAGAAGTTCCTCAAATCCCACTTCCAGTCAGATGAATTTAACTCTTCACTAATTCGAAGCCGCTTGAGGATTGTGTTATTCATCCTCTCAACCTCCCCATTAGCTTGCGGCCAGTAAGGTGTGGTTTTCTGCTGCACAATACCATATTCCCTGCAAAACTTCCTGAGGGATTCGCTGGTGAATTGCGGACCATTATCTGACCGCATCACTTCCGGGATGCCAAAACGACTAAATGTTTCGAAAAGGGCCTTGATCGTGAGGTCCGCTGTGATTTGTTTCATCACTATTACCTAAGCGAAACGGCTGAAGTAATCGACCATTACCAACAAGTTGTGACCACTTGGAAGCGGTCCCAGAAAGTCTATCGCCACATCTGACCATGCCCTTGTTGGCATCCTTGATCGCAGCATCGGTTCCGGGGGTCCTGTTGCTGACACTATCGTACAAGCGTTGCAATCCTTCACACATTTCTCAACTTGCTCATCGATTTTCGGCCACCAGACTTTTTGCCGTAGCCTTCTCTTCATGACACTCATTCCCGGATGTCCATCGTGAGCGCATTGAATTACTCTATGTTGTAGTTTCTCTGGAATTATTAGCCGATCTCCCCTCATGATGACATCCTCCATGACGTGTAATTCTGATTTGAATTGCTTGTATCCCTTAACTTTTTCATCCCAATTGTCTGTGGCCAGGGCATTGAACAGTTCTTGGAGGACTGCGTCTTCACGAGAAGCCGCCATAACATCTGCCAATCTTACCGCTTCTGGGACCGAGTGCTCGAGCAATTGGTGTACATAAGCTTCGCCCGCTAAGTCAAATGCTTCCGGTGACCTTAGTGATAGCCGAGATAAAGTGTCAGCTAGATTACTAGAGCCGGGCTCATGTATAATCTCATAATCGTATGACTGTAGGCGGAGCACCCACCGTTCAATACGAGGACAGGGTCGAGACCGCGGATTGAAAAGAAATTTTAATGCCTTGCAATCCGTAATGAGCTGGAACCGTCTTCCTAGCAGTTAAAGACTAAATTTTTCGACCCCCCAGACCAGCGCAAGCGCTTCGCGTTCCGTTTGAAAATATTTCTTTTCAAGTTCTGTCAAAGCTTTGCTTGCAAAAGCAATAATCCTTGTTTCCCCGGAGCAATTTTCTTGTAACAATACCGCCCCCAAGCCATCTGGACTGGCATCCGCTATCAGCTTAGTTGTATCTTCCTTGTTGAAAAACCCCAAGTATCCAATATCCGAAATAGCTTCTTTGATTTCCTTGAACGCTTCGCGATGCTTGTCTTCCCAACGAAACACCGCACCACCTCGAAGTAATTGCCTTAGTGGTTCGGTTTTGGTTGCCAAGTGCAGAATGAAACGACCAACATATGTTACTAGTCCTAAAAAGCTCCTTAGCTCGGACACATTTTTGGGCTCCCGGAAACACCTGATGGCTGCCATTCGATGTTCTGTTGGCCTTATCTCGTTTTTATTCAAAACGTGGCCAAGCACAACAACCTCTTCCACGTTGTAAACACACTTGTCGTGATTTAGGAGTATTCCGTACTCATCCAGACGTTCGCGTAGTGCCTGAAGTCTCTCATTGTGTTCTTTTTCCGTTGCCCCAAAAAGAACTACGTCATCTAGGTACACAATGATCCCCTCCAAACCTGCCAAAATGTTCTCCATGGTTTTCTGGAATATCTCCGGAGCACAGCTGATTCCAAACATGAGCCTCTTGAATCTAGTCATAAATGTAAAATAATAGAATATAGTAATGAAAAATTGATAATTATTGCTTTTATTTATTTCCTTCCAAGTCAAATTAAAACGATAAACTTCAAAATATCTTAGCGCTTAAGTCACCGAACTTATAGACTATACCAATCTAAACAGTATTTACCTGTAAAGTCCGTTCTTCGTCACGAATGTAGTTATTGGCCGTGATTGCTCAGAAATTTCAATCTGATGATAGGCATCTTTGATGTCTATCTTGGAAAAAACCACCGCTCCGCTGACAGATCCCAACAGCTCATCCACCAAGGGTAGTGGATGTGTTTCGCGCAACACTGCCTGGTTAGCTCGTCTCATATCAATACATAAGCGCACATCTCCTGACTCTTTTAGCACCGGGACCATTGGTGAGACCCATGGAGAGGGTCCTCTTACTTTTTCTATAATCCCCTGCGCCAGCAACAGTCTTAGTTTCTCCTCAACTTTGTCCTCAAGTGCATACGGGGCGCAGCGGTACGCTTGTTGCACAGGCTGAACAGACTGATCTATGGGAATTTTCACTACAACGCCCTTGAACTTGGGAAACTCTTTGGCTGGTTCGTTCGAAATGTTACCAATATCAAACCCAACCTTAAGAACCTGTAGACGCTTTGCCGTATCGTCCCCAAGCAGACATTGCTGGCCCTTTTCAGCTACGTAGAATTTTGCCACCGTTTGCTTACCTCCCCCTTCGATGGTAGACATGAAACTCCCCAGGATCTTCATTGGTGATTCCGACGCATAACAGGTGAAGTGTTTGTCAATTTGAGTAGTCATGTCCCATACCTTGATGCCTGCCTCTTTCATCTCCTTCCAAGTCTCCTTATCCACGATGTTGGCAGCAGCTCCTGAATCGATTGTCATTGGAATTTCAACGCCACCAACCGCGAACCTGAAGGTATTGTTGCCCATTGCATAAAAAATGAATTCGTCCTTCTTGTCTTCCTGACTATGTCCTTCAATCAACCTTACACGTTTGGCTGGAACTCCAGGTACTGGTCCGGAATTCGGGCGTTTCTGACACTGCCTGGCAAAATGTCCGATATTCCTGCATCTCATACATGCTGCTTGCCTGGCCGGACAGATCTCCGCTCCTTTTACATGCCCTCGTCGTCCACAGGCAAAGCAGACGGGATCAGAACGGAATCCGCTCCGCTGAAAAGGAGCACTGCTGTTCATCTTCGTGGCCTCCCCAACTCTATTCTGCATCGTCTGACCCCAACGATTAGCCACCTGGCTTCTTCTCGGCTGTACTTTACCAGATCCCCAGCTGTTTACTTTCTGAACTTCGCTTCTCCCTCCGAACTCTCTTAGCTTCTTCTCGCTTTCCTCAAGACTTGTGCCCAATGCTTCGACCTCCTCCAAAGTCATATCTCGCTTCAACATTTTCTGTTTCAACTTACTGGACGCACACCTCTCAACGATTTGGTCCAGAATCATCTCATCCGGACTATCGTATTCACAGCGTTTGACTTGAGCTCGAAGTCTCAACAAGAAATCCGAGAAACGCTCTGATGGATTCTGCGATATCTGTCTGAATTGGTGGCGTTCGTAAGTCCGCCGGCGAAATGGTTCGAAATGAGCATCGAGTTTAGCTATGGCAACTTCGTAATACGGTGGGTCTTTCACCACGTGGGGTACATTTGCCGTATCTGGTAAATTATCGTAAATGTCCCTCAAATCGGAGCCGCCCAAATAAAGCAACTTCGATCTTTTATCGTACTGAGATTCGATCTTTTCCTATTCGAAATAAGACTCCAAGTCTCTTTTCCATCTCGACCAAGCCAAAGGAAGTTGTGACGATTCGATAGAAGACTGGAACGGTTTAATTCGGCTATCGTTGCCAGCCCTGTTCCAAAACAAATTAAAATAAATAAAATGTGAATGACTGTGAGGTGTATACCAAGCTTGTCCTTTATTATATGGTGCATACCCGCCTCATCCTTGCTGCCTGTCAGGTCAGACAGACAAGTTGATTATGTTTGCAACACAGCTCAGTGGTTGGCGGCTTAGCGCCAGTTCGGTAGAAACACTCGGCCGGAGCAAACATCAGTTCCAGCGGTGGAGTCGCAAGCGGGTAAGAGTTTCAAGGTTCCCCGTTGGGTGATTCCTCCTATGAGTAATTGGATATTTACAATGACTTATGCTGAAATACTTTTAAATAATCGAAACAACAAATGCTTGCAACATTCACATTATTCATGACAGATAATTTCTGATGTTGTTGAATGTTATGTAGAGTTTGATTAATTTAAAACAAGTAATTGAAAGGTAATTTTGTGATTTATGTTTTTCTTTAATCAGTCACGTCATTCCTTATTAACTAAATAATCTGGTTAAGTAAAACATTATTTTATAGCAGCGAATCCGCTTATCCATGACGATCCCGTCAGCTTTTGACTTAAATATTCTTTTTGGGCGAACCCGCCAACTATCGATTGCTTTGATTCTTCTATCTTATCCTTGACGAACCCGCCAACTTTAAGGTCTTAGCAATTCCGCTATCGGTGAACCCATAAACTTTTTAAATCTGAGCGATCCCGCTATCTATTTCTCGGCGAATCCGCCAATCTTTCATGTCTTAGCGATCCCGCTGACTATTTCTCGGTAAACTCGCCAACAACGATTTAATTGATAGTGATACCGCAATCTTTCCTATGGCGAACCCGCCAGCACTTATTTTCATCTTTCCTAATTCGAAGGAACTATTTCACTTTCCAAGTATTTCTGGCAATCAATTTCATAATAAGCGAACCCGCTTTCCTACGACTAATTCATCTTATATCACGTCCGTAATTTTGAGAACCCGCATAATCATGGCAATGGTGACAAAATGCTTCAGGTATACAGTCACTTCTTTCAGCCCTCACTCAAATCACAACGATCACAACTTTTGCCCAAATAAAAGAAAAATCTTGAAATGCATATTCAACTTTATTTCAGTGCACCTATGTACTTTTTGTTAACCTACCTTGCGCCGCCGATGCTCACTCGTGTACCCACTGCCTTTCGAGCCGTCACCAGCTACCACCGCTCGTACCGCTGCTTCTGTATACACTTGCTTGGACACAACCATCGTCACACTTGCAGCCAAGAAATCCCCATCTCAAAACGCTAATTGTAAACGCGGCAAAAAAATACGGCTTCGTTCCCGTTATCACCCAGGAAAACCTATCGTTATCACCTCAACTTTTAACTTCCAATTCGACACTTCTCACCTTTCGGAAACACAAAAAAACTGCAATACACCACCACACTCGAACACCCGTGGACAAGGATGGAAATCTAGTGATCATGATAGGATCCCAAATGTGTCGCGGTTGGAAGACATCGCGCGATCATAGCAACAACGATAGAATTTTGTCGTCAAGCATTCATAACAAACCATGCTCCGCGAATAATGAATCGCTCGGCATGTGCGGCCGCGATGCGATCGTTATCATGAAGCCGAAATGATAAATTTCGATTATCAATCACTTTTTGTGCATTCTTGTTGCTGAATCTTTACGATATGTATGTGAGTGTAATATTCCTGGTCATGAATTCGGGTTCCGGGTGCATAAGTGGCATTAATCGTGATGAATAAAGTTTATCGCGACTTGTAACATGATCCGATAACGATAGATCCCGCGATAAAGCGTGCATCAGATGCATTGATTGTTCTGTGATGCGGGCACAGTGCGAGGGTGTCGCATCATGCTACCGCATGAGCAACGGCTACCTTTGATTGTTCGTATCGTGTGTCATTTATCGTTAGAAGTGATTTTCTTCCATCCTTGCCCGTGGAGACCGACCCGGAACCGAAACGCAACAAAGCAATCTTCTCCTCTCTCACACTCCCGATCGGGGCACAGTTCCCTATGCACAGCCCACCATGTTTTTTTTCCATTCGACGCCGATGCAAATTGCGAATGATGCCAGCCATTTGGTTTCGAACGAAATATAAGATTTTGGATACATTTTGCTACTTATATTTTTATCCTCGTTGCCAATGTGGAAACGGAACTCTTTCAGTCAGGTTATTATCAATACTTCACCCACAGACAAACAGACGTAACACTTCGAACATTTTTTGATTCAAATCATAGTCACGGAAACATATTCGCCCAATGCTAAAATGACTAGGTTTGGCCGACCATCAACTAGGTGGCGGTAGTGAGCAAACGTCAAACACGAACAAAAACGATGTGAGCGCCACAGGTGGCTAGTTGGCCAACTATCAAATTTTGAAAAAGATCGTTAAATCGAAGTACGATGAGAATTATCAGAGTGTTACGTCTGTTTGTCTGTGTTGAAAGCGTCGCTTTAAGAAAACCAATATTGGGCGATTTTACTGGGGGAAACATGGGGAAAAAACTGGCGTCAGAAATCGAACTGAATTTGTTCCAGACATTTATGTCTTAGTATTAAGTCTATGCTACAACTCTTCTGCTCTCCTACCGCGATCCCATTTTCCGTCTCGTCCCTCATGTGCTACACTTGTACAAATGTTTGTTTGTAAATCAATAGATGCCACAGTAATAAGAGGCAAAATAACAAAAACGAATACCAAAATTTTGTATAAATAACACCTAGAAAATAACAAGTCTTGTTATCTCAATAATGAATGCATACCTAAAATTTCAAGTGCTGTATTTGTTATCCCAAAGTTATTGAATAACAAACTAATAACATGTCTTGTTATTAAATGTTTTATTTGTTCGACAACTTCATTATGTAATAGCAAATCTTGTTCTTCGGTTATTTTCACTGCTAATCCAACAAATACTATATCAATACCAAACTCTGCTCAAATACCTCCAACTGTTATTGTGATGTTCTCATAACATTTCGTAGAATAACGCAGCAATAACAATTTAAGGTATTAGGGGCTGTCCATAAAGCACGTGGTCATGAGGGGGGGTTCGGCCATTGACCATTTTGAATGGACACATAAAAAAAAAATTGTATGGACTAATGACCACGCGGGGGGGGGGGGATTGAAAAGTCCCAAAAAAATGACCACGTGGTTTATGGACAGCCCCTAAGAGCACATGTTGCTCTTCGCATGGTATATGTAAGGTATGCCCTTCTGCTCGGCTACGGACGACATGGACATTATTGCCAGAACATTGGGAACGGTGTCAGAGCTGTACACCCGCCTGAAACGTGAAGCAGCAAAGGTCGGACTGGTGGTGAATGCCTCAAAAACAAAGTACATGCTGGTAGGCGGAACCGAAAACGACCGGATCCGTCTGGGTAGTAATGTTACGATAGACGGGGATACTTTTGAGGTGGTGGAAGAATTTGTCTACTTCGGATCCTTACTGACGGCTGACAACAACGTGAGTCGTGAAATTCGGAGGCGCATCATCAGCGGGAGTCGGGCCTACTACGGGGCTTCAGAAGAAACTGCGGTCGAAAAAGATTCATCCACGCACCAAATGCTCCATGTACAAGACGCTAATAAGACCGGTGGTCCTCTACGGACACGAGACATGGACCATGCTCGAGGAGGACCTGCAAGCACTCGGAGTTTTCGAGCGACGCGTGCTAAGGACGATCTTCGGCGGTGTGCACGAGAACGGTGTGTGGCGGAGAAGGATGAACCACGAGCTCGTTGCACTTTACGGCGAACCCAGCATCCCAGAAGGTGGCCAAAGCCGGAAGGATACGGTGGGCGGGGCATGTTGCAAGAATGCCGGACAACAACCCTGCAAAGCTGGTGTTTGCAACTGATCCGGTTGGCACAAGAAGGCGTGGAGCGCAGAGAGCACGATGGGCGGACCAGGTTGAGCGTGACCTGGCGAACATTGGGCGCGACCGAGGATGGAGAGCGGCAACCACAAACCGAGTATTGTGGCGTGCTATTGTGGTACTATTGTTGATTATGTCTTGTCTTAAATGTGATGTTGAACAAATAAATGTATGTATCTACCTGGAAGAATTCCTGAGAAACTTGTGAAGGTATTCCTGATGAAATCCTGAAGAAATTCCCGTGGGGAGGAATCTTAACAGGCTTGGACAAATCTTCGGACTAGTTTGCGGATAATTCTGGATGTAGCTCTGTTTAAAATTCTAACGATGTTCTGGGGCGAATTTCCGAAAAAATACCTTGGTAATATTCTAGAAGCAACATCTGTTTTTGGAGATTTTTGAAAAATTAGAGAATACCCAGTTGAATTCCCAGAGGACTTTAGTTAGCATTAGCATTAGCATTAGCATTAAGCGAGTCGCACAAATTCGTAGGTGGTACAGTTCTAGACCGCTGTTATGAGGGTTGCCTCCTTCCCGTCCGAACCAAAGCACAAAGATTTGGGACTAATCTCTGACTCTTAGACAAGACTGAGCCAATCCTCCAATGGTCGAGCACTGTCCTGGCCACGTCCTTGCGACTGCTGAGGAATGGGAAAGGATGGTTAGTTTTGGACACCTATGAAAAATGTAGACAACTCTACGATCTCTCAGGCCTAGGTGTCACGGGAATTTGGGTGTTGTTAGTGGAAGGGTAAACTCCAAAGGATACGCTTGGTTAACGTTCAAGCACACCATTGTTAGACTGCTTCGAATCAGTTGTCTGCCCGATTCATCCTTGTTTCCTCGTCATCTTGATGGCATTTGGTTCAATTACTAGATTCTTCGGTTGATAATCTGAAATATAAAATAATATTAACATCGTACGTCAAATAAGCTACATATTAGTGATACGCTCGCCACAGTTGCATATTTTTACAATATTATTTATATCATACGATAAATTTACCTCAAACCTGCTGAAACAAAATGTTGATTAGCAGTACATTGAAACAAAATTAACTACAAAACACAAAAAAAGCATCAAACTTTGATCTTGGAATATTTACAAACACGGTAAATATCAAGATCAAAATTTGATTTGGTAGATCTTACACCGCAACGCACCATTATAAGGTGATCGACCCACGTTACGGGGGGTGAATTCCCAGAGGACTTTAGTTGATGAAAAATTTTATTTTCTATAAACAACTGCCGATGAAAAATTAATTCAAAAGTTCAGCAGACTTCATAAAATGTCCATGAAATGGTGGTCGTCTAATTTGATTCGTTTTTTTAACTAAAAACCGCTCAAAATTTTCGCCAATATGAAGATCGAAGATTTAGGAATTTTTAAGTACAAAAATTGAAACGCATTTTATCTGAAATTAATCAAAGATTTGAATTATTGGCTTAGATTAACAACATAAATAAATATTATTTTTCAGCTTTCCAAAGTCTTCAAAAGTCTTCACAAAAATAAATGTCTTCACTGAACTTCGATTGTCTTCAAATTGAAGACATGTCTTCACATCTGGCATCAATGGTCCTGCTACCTACTGATATTATTAGAAAATTTACGTTAATGATGCCAGATTAACGTGTTTTTCACATGGTTTTGAAATGTGTTTCTACGACTGGTTTAACACGTTAAATTCAGATGTTTCCCCATTAGTGAAAATCCATGTGTGAAACATGTGGTTCGGCCGTGTAAAATGTATTCAGTGCAGCAACGGGCAACGTTGGTTAGTTTTAGTCAACTTTGCAGCATTTGGCTGAAAACGAAGGACATAGTATTTTTAAAAGGGATGATTTTTTAAATCCGATGTATATATTATCTCGGCAGTACACAAACATTTGCTTCCCAGTATGGAACTGTTACGCTTGAATAGCTATTTTTGCTATGCTCCTCATGCTGGGTTCCATTTTTCTTTGCATCTTAAAGACATTCCAAACAGAGATTAAGAAGTCTTCTTCGATTGAATAAGAAGCAGCAGCAGCAAAAAAAAAAGTGTCCAAACAAACCCCAACCACCAATTAATGAATGCGCCCAACCAATTCGACTTGCGTCCCGAGCCTATATCCGATAATCGTGAGTGAACTATCCTTTGTCGGATCACGACATTGCCGGTTCGGCGGCGACGGCGGCATCTTTGGAGACCTGTTGCATGGCATTACCACTCTGCTGTCTGCATAATCGCACCAAATTGCAGCTCTTCTGTTGATGAACAAACAAAAACTTGTCCGCGGCGGCGGCGGAGACATCGCTCAAGAAACCCAAGAAACACGGTTCGGGGCGGGGAAATGTTTGGGATCAGTTAGAATTTACCGTAACGAATCGGCAGTGGAAGAGCACATTGTTGGCAGGTCAAGGCTTGAAGAAGGTTTGTCTTCTGAATCGAACTCGTTAGCTCGAATTTTGTATTGTGACAGTTTGGTATGTAAGTGTTTCAATGAGTTATTTATCTACAGACTTAACAACCCTCAACGCTTGCGCAATGACATCCCAAAACTTAATACAAGTCATGCCAAATTGAAGAAAAAAAATATTTAAAAACCCGGATTAATCCACCTAGTGGTGATAGTGCCTTTCTCGTAGAATATGTACTCATGATCTTTCTGGCGACGTAATTCGTAGTCCTGAGTCCTGTGAATACTTTATTTATAAATGCAAGAATTTTATCCAAGCCATCATCGAGTTGGGAAACTTATTGATTGCACATATTCCGACATCATGTGCAATGTATAGGCAGAGCTGAAAAATATCAGACCCCTTAGTTGACTGCTTGACCACTATTACTATTACTGGAGGCTGATCAATACCAAATCCACAGACAAACAGACGTAACACTTCGAACATTTTTTGATTCAAATCATAGTCACGGAAACATATTCGCCCAATGCTAAAATGACTAGGTTTGGCCGACCATCAACTAGGTGGCGGTAGTGAGCAAACGTCAAACACGAACAAAAACGATGTGAGCGCCACAGGTGGCTAGTTGGCCAACTATCAAATTTTGAAAAAGATCGTTAAATCGAAGTACGATGAGAATTATCAGAGTGTTACGTCTGTTTGTCTGTGCCAAATCGATAATAACAAGTTAAAATTTAACTTTTTTCACAACAAATAAAAACAACTAAACAGTCTTTGATAATAGTTATTTATGCAATGAGTTGCAAAATGAAATTTTTTACAGGACGAGTCATACATTTATCCAATGGGACTTGCCGAGTAACTATTCAATACAAAATAATCAATAGGGGGATTCACTTAACGGCGTAAACTGATTAAACAGCAATTTAATCTGGTTAGTGAGTACCCCTAATGTGTTTGGCCAGGATCCAACCCTACGGTGTGGTGTTTTGTAGCTCGGAGAGTATCAGCACAAGATGCAGTCCAGCAATGATATAATTCACTATTATACACGGTTTATTACCTCCGAGAGGCATCAGCCCTCCCGGACGGTCAACGAATTACTACAATGTATATACAGTCTATATATGTCTATCCGGTTGAAATCAATACAGACATTCAATCAAAAATTGCAATTTTCTTGGTCCACAAGTATCGCAAGTTTTTCGCATCTAGTGCGCTGTGTTGCTAACAACGACGGGAAGGATGCGCACTACTTTTGACATGATTCAAAAACGTCGCGAGTTCGGTCGCGTCGCGACTTGATTGTGCGACGTCCGGTTTGGTGGCGGCCCGACAATACAAAGGAACTTATGTCGTTTTCGGTTATTCGAAGAGCTCGAAGAGCGAACCTAGTTTCGCCCTAGATCCGCCCTAACTGCTGTCAAAACGTTCGTTTATTCGATCGGCTTGGATCCGGATCCGCCCCAGATCCGACCCAAACATAACGAGGTTCGCTCTGCCGATTTTTTGCGATCCAACCCGAACGAGGTCCATCTGTCAAATTAGATGTAAACAATCAATCAAAACAAATTTAAAAATCCAAATGTCTATCTCTACAAGCAAATAGGAAGTTAAAACTTTTCATTGTCGTGGTTTGCAATAAATAATTAGTGCGCCAACTAACATTTTAGCATTCAATTATGCGCTAAACGAAAAAATCAATGAAAATGCAAAAGTGACAGTTCGATTGATTTTCACAATGTTTACATATTGACTTGTTTGGGGTCGGATCTGGATCCATTTTCGTTCAGTTATTGCGAGTCAGGGTCAGCTCTGTCTCAGGTTCAAAACCGAAAACGACATTAGATAGCTAAATCATTCTATTGCTATATAAACAATCGGAATTCACATTTGACATATCACTAATGAACTATCGCACATTAATCTATATATATAAAAATGCAGTGGCATACGTGGGACCGCGCATAACTTGCGAACGGAAGGTCCGATTTTGGTCGTCTTAGTTTTGATATGTTAGTTTTCACCCAAGGAAGGTTTATGAGGCATAAAACATGGAAAAATTGATAGTTTTTGAAAAACGATCTTTCATACCGGGGACCGGGATTCGGTCTTGGCTAGAAACTTAAAACGTCAAAAAACGCAGTAGGCAAGACAAAGTTTGCCGGGTACAGCTAGTAATCTGTAGATGTGTTACTTACCTTACCGGTCAGGCTAAGGCCGGGGTGGCCTCTGCTATACATAGGAGCCGCCTCCATTCCACTCGGTCCATGGATGTTTGTCTCCAGTTCCGCACTCTGCGTAGGGTCCGCAGATCGTCCTCCACTTGGTCGACCCACCTAGCTCGCTGCGCTCCACGTCTTCTTGTACCGGTCGGATGACTCTCGAGAACCATTTTAGTCGGGTTGCTATCCGACATCCTGATGACGTGACCCGCCCACCGTAGCCTCCCGATTTTCGCGGTATGGACGATGGTTGGTTCTCCCAGCAGCTGATGCAGCTCGTGGTTCATTCGCCTTCTCCAAGTCCCGTCTTCCATCTGCACTCCGCCGTAGATGGTACGCAACACCTTCCGTTCGAAAACTCCAAGGGCGCGTTGGTCCTCTGCACGTAGGGTCCATGTTTCGTGCCCATAGAGGACGACCGGTCTAATCAACGTTTTGTAGATGGTTAACTTCGTGTTACGGCGAACTTTATTCGATCGTAGAGCTCTGCGGAGTCCAAAGTAAGAACCATTTCCTGCCACAATGCGCCTCTGAATTTCTCTGCTGGTGTCGTTGTCGTCGGTCACCAGTGCACAGTGGTTGAAATCGCGAAAAACACGATCGTGGGCATTTTGAGTGTG
Organism: Aedes albopictus; assembly: GCF_035046485.1. Taxonomy (NCBI): domain Eukaryota; kingdom Metazoa; phylum Arthropoda; class Insecta; order Diptera; family Culicidae; genus Aedes; species Aedes albopictus. Next base: position 158,802,873 of record NC_085138.1, read on the forward strand.
ATAATGTGAAAATAATATAATGTGATGTTCTGCAAAGTTGTTACATATTTTAAGGAGCAACCTTTGACAACTTTTGTTTTTTGATAAATTTACCCAAAAGTTAGATGAAAAATCTATTTTCTACAAAAGCAAAGAAAACTAAATAGTGTCTCCGGCAAAGTTATAGATAATATCATGCAGAAAAATATTGACGAAGAGACTTTTGCTCTATCTTTTGAAATGAGCGATATATAATAAATTTAGTATAAAACCCCTTAAAACCTTGAAAAGCCACTAAATGCTTTATATCTCTTTTGGATTAGGTTTTCGAGGCTTCCGATGTTCTGAAGACTTTTTCATTATGTTATTGTGCATCTTTTTTCTTAAGACAGTGTTGCCATATTTTCATTGTTTCTATGTGATTTTTTAATTTTCCTATAAAAAATGACTGTTTTTAATAATGAGATATCTCGAAAAGTTGCAAAAAGTTGCACAAAATTCAAAGCATGATGAAAAGTTGAATAAAATTGCTATCTTATACAGGTCAACTGATGAGTTGCTCTCTGTCTCTTCGATGCTTAAAATCTGTTTGAAATTTGTCACTTTCACACTTTTAAATGTTGAAATAAATAATTTTTCCATGTGATAATCTAAAAATTGTGCTATACAATGTTCAGCAAAGTTGTTGCATATTTTTAGAGCAAAATTTTGACAAAATTACTTTTTCAAAAAAATTGCCTTAAAGTTAGATAAAAAAATATTTTGGTTCAAAAATGTGCTTTTTTCTTTGAAATCGCATGTTATCAAGAGAAATATTCAAGATAACTTCTTGGTGTCTTCGACAAAATTGTGCATTTATTGAATACAAAATAGTTCCTAAAACATTCCATGTCAAGAAATTCAAATATAAAAAAGTTAAGTGAAATTTTCATGTTTTTCTAAACTTTAAAGGGTTTTTTTCATAAAATCAGCTCTAAAATGGTCATTTTTGAAGATAGAGTCATGGTGTCTTCGACAAAGTTTTTTCATTTACCATTTAGAACAACTTTCCTGAAGACGCCATTTTGATTTGCGGATTCCCAAGAAAAATATTTTTTTTATCTAACTTTAAGGCAATTTTTTTGAAAAAGTAATTTTGTCAAAAGTTTGCTCTAAAAATATGCAACAACTTTGCTGAACATTGTATAGCACAATTTTTAGATTATCACATGGAAAAAGTATTTATTTCAACATTTAAAAGTGTGAAAGTGACAATTTTCAAACAGATTTTAAGCATCGAAGAGACAGAGAGCAACTCATCAGTTGACCTGTATAAGATAGCAATTTTATTCAACTTTTCATCATGCTTTGAATTTTTTGCAACTTTTTGCAACTTTTCGAGATATCTCATTATTAAAAACAGTCATTTTTTATAGGAAAATTAAAAAATCACATAGAAACAATGAAAATATGGCAACACTGTCTTAAGAAAAAAGATGCACAATAACATAATGAAAAAGTCTTCAGAACATCGGAAGCCTCGAAAACCTAATCCAAAAGAGATATAAAGCATTTAGTGGCTTTTCAAGGTTTTAAGGGGTTTTATACTAAATTTATTATATATCGCTCATTTCAAAAGATAGAGCAAAAGTCTCTTCGGCAATATTTTTCTGCATAATATCATCTATAACTTTGCCGAAGACACCGTTTAGTTTTCTTTGCTTTTGTAGAAAATAGATTTTTCATCTAACTTTTGGGTAAATTTATCAAAAATCAAAAGTTATCAAAAGTTACTCCTTAAAATATGTAACAACTTTGCAGAACATCACATTATATTATTTTCACATTATCACACTCAAAATGCCCACGATCGTGTTTTTCGCGATTTCAACCACTGTGCAGTGAGCCCAAGTAGGGTATGTGTGCCATCAGTAATCTCATGCTCCCATTTTCATCCCATTCGAAAACAAGCGATTACGGCACCGATTGATTCCGTTCTTTTTGTTTTCATGGGTGCTCACTTCTAACAAAAAATACAAAAATAAGAAACAAAACAAACAGCGCTTCAATCCTTTGTTTTTCGTGGGATGAAAATGGGAGCCACATGCTTAATAAGGGAACCAATACCCTACACGAATTCTTCAACCGCCTCGATTTCATCACCGTCGATATGAATTCGGGGTGGCGGGCGCGGTGATTCCTCCCTGGAGCCCTTTTTTTTATTCCTTGTTGGGTATATAAGTCACTGCGACCAGTTTTTAGATCTATTGTGACAAATGCCCCAGTTTTATTTAGCTATGTCAAGTTGACGTATCACCATTGGTATTAGCAATAATCAAACCTTGACTGTAAGCGTGATCCCAACACGGTGATACAGTTCGGATGAACTGCACTACCGCATTGGGGTTTGTTCTCCAGACATCTAAGGGTTCAATCAGCCCCTTGTCGAAGAACCTAATTCTTTTAGCTATAATTGCCGGGCAATGGCATATCAAATGTTCCGAGTCTTCTGTATCTATGCCGCAGAAGCGACATACATCATCTTGAAGTTTTCCAATTAGCTTCAGATGATACCGGCTCGGACAATGACCTGTTATAAGGCCAGTAAATGAACTAAGATCTTTTTTAGAAAGTTCTAGAATTTTGCGAGTGTTTGAAATGTCCGGCTTTATGAAACGTTTCGACTGCCTCGCAAAAGTGGTGTTTTCCCAGTTGGATTTTATTTTCTCATGTTCCCATGTTTTAAACTCCATTCTGAGAGAACAACCAGACACACCACAAAATGGTTCTGGCCCTATGAATTGATGAGACGATCCAAGTCTTGCTAGCATATCGGCTTGTTCGTTTCCTTCAATTCCACAGTGCCCTGGAACCCAAAATAGCTTCACCTGATTACGGCAAGCTAACTGTTGAAGTGACTGAATACACTCCCATACAAGTTTAGAAGAGCATGTTGCTGATTTCAAAGCATTTAGAGCTGCTTGGCTATCAGACATCATGCAAATTGTTGAATGTCTGTAGTTTCTGCGAAGGCAAATATTACTGCATTCTAAAATCGCCTGGATTTCAGCTTGAAAAACTGTAGGCCATTTGCCCATAGGAATTGATACATTGATCCCGGGGCCAGTCACTCCTGCACCTACTTGATCGTTCAATTTCGAACCATCAGTGTAAAATACGATTGATCCTGGGTGTAGTTCTGGGCCACCATTTGTCCACAGATTTCGCCCAGGATTAATCACTTCAAAAGAGCGTTCAAAATTGTATCTTTTGCTCATCCAATCACTATTATGTAAGATTAGAGAGCCGATACTAATTGTTTTCAGAATACTGAGATGCCCTCTCAGGTCACCCTCAAAGAGTTGTGTAGTTCTTTTGAGCTTAAAAGCACTCTTTGCAGCTTCTAATTGAACAAATTGATGCGGTGGAAGTAGATGAAGTAAAGTGTCAAGCGCTTTAGACGGTGTACTTCGCATTGCACCGGTAATTGAAAGAGTAGCTAATCTTTGAAGTTTTTCCAGCTTCTTTTGTGCTAATCTTTCATTTGTTTTAGGCCACCATACCAGTGACGCATAGGTAATTCTGGGTCTCACAATTGCCGAGTAAATCCAGTGGATCATTTTCGGTTTCAATCCCCATTTTTTACCAAAAGTTTTCTTACTGATCCATAGAGCACTTGTAGCTTTACTAAGTACCTGCTCGAGATGTAAGTTCCAATTTAGTTTACTGTCAAGATATACTCCAAGATACTTGACTGTATTTGAAAGTTCCAAAAAAGTTCCTTTCAATTTTAAGTTTGTAATTGCTATTTTTCTCCGTCGTGTAAATGGTACGATCGTGGTTTTAGAAGGATTTATGTTCAATCCTTCTTTATCGCACCACGAGGAGACCAAATTTAAGGCAGTTTGCATTCTGTTAGTGATAACGTTGTCATATTTACCACGAACTAGTATGACTAAGTCATCAGCGAAGCCAATTACTTCGAAGCCTTGTGCTTCCAGTTTTTTGAGGAGATCATCAACTATTAAAGACCATAATAGAGGTGATAGCACGCCCCCTTGTGGACACCCTTTTACTGCTCTGACGGTAATAAATGAGCTGCCAAGGTTAGATGAAATCTCTCTTTTAGATAACATTTCTCCAATCCAATCAACAATGCATCTGTCAAAATCACGTCTTGACATAGCATTCCTCATTGAATCGTAAGAAGTGTTATCGAACGCTCCTTCAATGTCAAGGAACGCAGCAAGTGAAATCTCCTTTGCTTCAAAGGATCTTTCCAGTTTTGTAACCAGCTTATGAAGTGCTGTTACCGATGATTTGCCTTCTTGATATGCAAATTGGTTTTGGCTCAATGGGCTTTTTGTTAAATATGACGATTTGATATATTCGCCTAGTATTTTTTCCATTATTTTCAACATAATGGACGATAAACTTATGGGTCTGAAGGATTTTGGTGATGATTTATCCTTCTTATTTGCCTTTGGGATAAAAGTGACTCGCACTTCTCTCCAAGCTGTAGGGATATGGCTTAATGATAAGCTTAATCGGAATAACTTGGTTAAAATAGGTGTTAAGATTTCTTTACCCTTCTGCAGTAGTACAGGAAAAATTCCATCCCTACCAGGCGCTTTGAAGGGTTCAAAGGAATCAATCGCCCATTCAACCTTTTGTTCAGTAATAATTTGATTAGCCAGAATGCATGCATCACTCCTGGCACCTTCTAACACAGTTGATTCATCATCTTCATGAATATATCTCCTGGTTTCATTGGCCTCAGTTTGCGATATAGATGCATTCTGATCAGTGAAAGCAACGATTGAACACGGAAAGTGTGTTTTCATCATTGTTTCTAAGATTTCTTCGGAGCTCTTCGTGAAAGAACCATCTTCTTTTTTAAGAGTTCCAAGACCTATTGAATGATCTTTAGCGAGGACTTTTTGCAATCTAGCAACGATCGGAGTACTTTCAATGTTTTCACATGTGTGCCTCCAATTTATCCTCTTTGACCTTCGAATTTCCCGGTTATAGATTGTGAGGGACTCTTTATATTGTTCCCACTGTTGTGTTCTTTTAGCCCGGTTGAATAACTTCCGGGTTTTCTTTCGCAGTTTTTGCAGGTTACTATTCCACCAAGGAACATCTCTATTTGAAGAGCGTTTTCTTGGTGCACAACTGTCATGAAAAGCCTGTGTAATTATACTCGAAAGTGTCGAAGCGCTTTCTTCAAGCTCATGACGAGAATTTGGAATGTCATTTAAGTTATCCATTCCTGATAAAAGTTTTGAAGTATAAATCTCCCAGTTAGTCTTCCTGGGATTTCTAGTAGTTTCTATGAGTTGACAGCCAGCCTCATATTCAAATAGTATATGCTTGTGATCAGATAAAGAAATTTCCTCTGACACATGCCAATTTTTGATTTTTTCCGAGAGTGTAGGACTACACAACGTCAAATCCAAAACTTCCTGCCTAATAGCATTTGTAAAGGTAGGTTCATCGCCTCTGTTACATAAATCGATTTCATTTCTTGAAATGAAATCTAAGAGGTGTTCTCCCCTACTATTGATGTCTGTGCTAGCCCAAATCGTATGATGAGCATTTGCATCACAACCAATGATGAAAGCTTTATTTAGCTTCCTGCAATAAGAGACAAAAGCTGCTACTTCTGGCGGAGGAACATCATCCAAATCTCCCGGAAAGTATGCCGAAGCAATACAAATTTCCGTTTTTCCTTGGATTGTTGGTACTTCTACCATAATAGCAACAATGTCTCGGTCAATAAATTCTGTAATTGGAACTGCATTCACACTTCCATTTACTAAAATTGCAGATCTTGGTTGTAACTGCCCTAATTTATATATTAATTTGGAAGGATTTGTATGGATTCCCATTATCCTACCATTGTTTGTCCATGGTTCCTGGATAAAAGCTATATCCAGTTTACTCTCGGCAAATCTTTTGCAAAGTACAGCTGTTGCTCCCTTTGCATGATGTAGATTTGCTTGGATGAACTTTAGCTTTTTAGTTATCATTTGATCGTACTTTCGACCTAGAATCGTCAAGAATTATTGATTATCTCAACACAATTTGTAGTCAGCCTAGACATAATTGGGTTTTTAATCTCTTAACTCCACGTGGGCCTAGGATTTCTTTGTTTTGATCTACGATCATAACGATATCACTAGTATTCACGTGGGTTTTTAGAGTTATATAAGCCCTCTGATCTAGTCTTTTACTACTGTAAATAAATAAGAGAAGAAGAAAAGAATAAGATAAATAAATTAAAAAAAAAAACGATAGTTCAACTAAAACGAAAAAAAAAAAATAATAATTTAAATACAATAAATCAGAACTAACATGAGCTAGATTGAAAAGAAATGTGAAGAAATAGTTAAAAGTAAAAGGAAAAATAAGAATAATAATAATAATAAAAATAGAAAAAAAAATCAAGCAAGACAAAAAAAAAACTTTATTTTTAATAGTTAGGAGCTTTTGACCCCAGTCTCCCCAAAAGTTGTTCTTCGATATTTGCTTTCTTTGTGGAACTAATATGCCACCAACGTTGTGTGTGCGGTCACCTCACCCGTTTATTTCACTCACAACACAACACAAACGAGAACCTGTGATCAAAACACTAGCATAATACTTTTCCACACTTATTGCTAAATAATTGCCAATGCTATTGCCGTAGATGGTGTGCTACATTTGTCTCATACGCGGATACAAAACTTGTAGTCATCACATAAGATGGTTTTGTTATTATTTACAAAACCTCACTTTTCCACTTTTTAGCGGTAGAAAGCATAACTTGCATACAAGTTTATACGCAAGTTTCATGCGGTAGGTTGATAGCTCACTGCTATCTTTTGTTGTTTCCTCCCTGGGTTGTAGAGTACCGCTGGGAGTTAAAACTATATAAAATAATATTATTTTGACACAATTACACCGCGCTGCATACAAAAACACGATACTTTGCACATCAAGGAACACGCGCACTTATCACTCAATAATTATAAAACTACTTTTCACGCTGTATTTTATAACTTTTAGAGCTGATATGAATCGCACTTTTGCAGTATGCGGCAGTGATGCCAATCCCTGGAGCCCTTTGCCATCATGTACTTTGTCTTCGACACATTAATGACTAATCCGATTCGCCTGGCTTCACTCTTTAGTCGGATGTACGTTTCCGCCATCGTCTCAAATTTACGAGCAATAATATCAATATCGTCGGCGAAACCAAGCAGCTGAACGGACTTCGTGAAAATGGTCCCACTCGTGTTTATCCCCGCTCTTCTTATTACACCCTCCAAAGCAATGTGTAGGTATGTAGTATTTGTGGATCATATTGCTACCACTTCGATTGAGAGTTATTTTCTATTGTTATGAAGTACCGTCTTACCCCGTTGGTTCGACACGTTTTAATATGACACTTTTTAATTCGTACCCCGCTTATTCGACACATGGTGAATTGAAAAGTGTTCTAATGTCACATCGATGTACACTGTAAATGCAAAACTGTTAGATATTGCGCTTATACTCGCACCCACAGCAGCTCCTCTTGCAGCTGCTAATTCCGGAAGTTCTGAGTTGGTGCTATTCGACACCCAAACCGCCTGGAGACCAACCGGAGTGAACTGAGGATGGCAACAATCGTAGAAAGAACGAGTTTTTCATTCGCACCACCAGGCTTGTCCACACTGAGTGCTTGAAAATTCTGCTCTTTGGATTTACACCATCAAACACATCATAAATTAGAAATCTTTTCATCTTATCAGATAGAAGGATGTTGAAATATCTTAAATGTCATTTCGAACTGTCAAAAAACCGCACCGCAGAGCCACAAAGTGAAATTCACTAGAGTGTTTTCACCCGGGTGAAAATCTCTATGCGCGCTCAGTGTGGCTCTGCGGTGCGGTTTTTTGACAGTTCAAAATGACATTTAGGATATTTCAACATCCTTCTTTCTGATCAAATGAAAAGATTTGTAATTTATTATGTGTTTGATGGTGTAAATCCAAAGAGCAGAATTTTCATGCGCTCAGTGCAGGACAAGCCTGCGCACCACCGCAATATCTATTGAAACTATTTTTCATAACAAATCCGGAAATCAAAATAAAAACAAAAATAGAGTTGCCAAAATTCATTGAGCATGATGGTGTAGGGTGACCAGTTTGTCGAATTAAAAGTTTACCCCGGTTATTCGACAACAGTCGGTGTCGTATTAGCGGGGTAATACGATATTTCAATGTGATAGAACTCCGAGCCGATGCTGCTTTGCCGCAACACAATTACTTTTAAAAGGTGACTAAAACATCAATTTTTCAATGATTTTTTAAAAATGTAAATACGGTTTAAAAGATACCAAAAACTATTTTGAGATATACAGAGCAGTCCTAAATATCAGCCAAAAATATAAAAAAATTGATTGCCCCGTCTAAAGGCGAGGTTGGGTATTATTATAATACTGATTTGTGCAAAAAGGCGAGGTTTTTTCAACGTAATGTATAAAATACAACAGCGTGACTGCAGAAGAGTTAAGTAATGCTTTCAGAATACGCGCCACTTGGGCGGTGGCTTCTATTTTCGTCTGTTTTCCACTATAACTCAGTAAATTTTGAACCAATGAATTAACTACATCGGCTGTTTTCCTACTCTCCGCATCGACCAATGTGGTGCTAGCTTCTATGCGCGAAAAATCTCTAAAAGTAAATCGCATAAATATTGTATGGTGAATACCATCTGAAGGCAAATTCTTCAAAGTGGAACACATTATTCGAAAAAATATTTGGTAGTGGTTGTGCACAATGGTGACCACTATTAAGCCTACCAAATATTTTTTCGGGAAAAGCTTTGTATTTCAAGTAATTCAAGTTTAGATGCATTTCGCCATACAAAATTAGATTGATTTACTCCTGCAGATCAACTGTGGCTGCGCGCAAAGCGGGTAGTACATTGACTTGAAAATGTTGTACACGGGTGAGTTATAGCGGAAAACAGACGAAAATAGAAGCCACCGCCCATGTGGCGCGATTCCTTATAATGATATTATTTATTTCATGGTGTTACGTTTAGTTATAAGTAAATTTGCTAAGGTTGATGAAAGTCAAGGAAATTTATTTACAGTGACCAACTAGAAATTACCTAGTGCATGGTTTTAATGAATACACTCGCATCTACGCTTCAACCATATGAATCCTTTCATAATGACATCTATTTTTTCTAGGGGTTCAAAAGCTTCTGCTGGAATTCCATTGCAAATTCTAAATACCAGAATTGGTTTCCGTATGATACTTAAATTTCACAAGGAAAATATTTTGCAGTATTGCCGATAGAAAATTCAGAGGTTCATTGGGATACCTATCATTTCCCGGGAAGCTTACCAGACTGATAAGAGCAACGATGAACGGTGTGCAGAACAGCGTAAGGATTTCGGGTGAACTATCCAGTTCATTCGAATCTCGACGGGGACTACTACAAGGTGATGGACTTTCCTACCTACTATTCAACATCGCCTTGGAAGGTGGAGCGGACGTGGGGTGGTGGTTAGAACACAAGACTATCACGCCGAGGACCTGGGATCGAATCCCACTCCCAACATACTCACAAAATGTGGGTTCTTCCTTCGGAAGGGAAGTAAAGCGTGGGTCCCGAGATGAACTAGCCAAGGGTTAAAAATCTCGTTAATACAGACAAAAAAAATCGCCCTAGAAGCTGTTATGCGGCGAGCCGGGCTCAACAGCCGGGGTACGATCTTCACGAAATCCGGCAAATTTGTCTGTTTTGCGGATGACATGGATATTATTGCTAGAACATTTGGAATGGTGGCAGAACTGTACACCCGCCTGAAGCGTGAAGCAGCAAAGGTCGGACTGGTGGTGAATGCGGCTAAGACAAAGTACATACATGCTGGTAGGTGGGACTGAGTGAGACAGGACAAGCCGTGGCAGCAATGTTACAATAGACGGGGATACTTTCGAGGTGGTAGAAGAATTCGTCTACCTCGGTTCCTTGCTAACGGCTGACAATAACGTGAGCCGTGAAATACGAAGGCGCATCATCAGTGGAAGTCGTGCCTACTATGGGCTCCAGAAGAATCTGTGGTCAAAAAAGAATCACCCCCGCACCAAATGTACCATGTAAGACCGCTGGTTCTCTACGGACACGATACATGGACGATGCTCGAGGAGGACTTGCAAGCACTCGGAGTTTTCGAACGACGGGTGCTAAGGACGATCTTCGGCGGCGTGCAGGAGAACGGTGTGTGAAGAAGAAGGATGAACCACGAGTTCGCTGCACTTTACGGCGAACCCAGCATCCAGAAAGTGGCCAAAGCCGGATGGATACGGTGGGCAGAACATGTTGCAAGAATGCCGGACAACAACCCTGCAAAGTTGGTGTTTGCTAACCATCCGGTTGATACAAGAAGGCGTGGAGTGCAGAGAACACGATGAGCGGACCAGGTGGAGCGTGATCTGGCAAGTGTTGGGCGTGACCGACGTTGGAGAGCTGCAGCTGCAAATCGAGTAGGGGCATCTGGGGTAATACGCACTGTCGAGGCAAAACGCACCCCCTTTGTTTTTCAGGGATTATCGGTTTTAGAGCTTTGAAACCTTATCAGTCTAATAGAACGTCTTAATAAATGAGCATCTGGAAAATTTTACATATCTGCGTTACGTAATTAGCGAGAAAAATGAATAAAATTGAAAAGCACGATTCTGATGTAATTTTCCCGATCGTTTGTCGAATGATTTGATGGTGAAACCGACCAAACATCAAATGCTGTTGTGTTTATTCAGTTCATTGAGGGCAATGCTAAGCAGAGGAAAAATACATTAAACAGTAATCTACGTAAATTATATGTTTTAAACTATATTATTTTTTGCTATTGATTGGGGCAATATGCACTCCATTGGTTGGGGCAAAACGCACCTATAGAAAACAAGCTGTAATAATATCTATGAGTGCTCTGTAAGTAATCGCAAACTAAATTGAGCTATTGTTTGTCTTAAAACCTTATAAAACATGCATTTTGTCTAAGAAGTAAAAAGATTTCTAAACTCGACGGTGCATCTTGCCTCAATGTTGTGGTGCGTCTTGTCCCTTTGTTTGAGTGCATCCTGCCCCATTGTTGTAGTGCATTTTACCCCGAGCAAGGGTGCGTACTGCCCCGCATAAACATACGAAGCCGTAATGTTAGTCTTTACAAAAAACATTAGGGGTACTCACAAAACAGATTAAATTGCTGCGTAAGCCATGATTTTCTGCTTATTTGAAATGTTTCATGATTTTGCGAATGAAATAATCAAAGATTGCCTTGGTGATCGCGACGTTTAATCAGTTTAATCAATTTAAGCTGTTAAGTGAATCTCCCTATTATTTTCAAGAGTTGAACTGTATTAAGGCTGAAATTTTGTTTGGTTTCTCTTAGAATGAAAGTATATGCAATGAATGCATGCATTAAACCAATTAATTATTGCCTTTTTATATGCATTTGGACGCATCTTCCTTAAGTGGTGCGTATTACCCCAGAATCCCCTATTATGGCGGCAAATTGTTGATTCAGTATTATCATGAATTTGATGTTAACTAAATAAATAAATGAAATGAATCATTTCAAAAAAAGCTGTACAAAGCATTACTATTTATATAATTCTAATTATATCATATTTCCAAACAAAGCTAACAGAATAATTTACTCAGATCATTCTAAACAATGATCTTGTAAAGTGTGACGAGTTGAGAGAGGGAATTCTAACTATCAACTTAATGCGAAACTGGATCCATTTCCTCACTTTTTGGTTTTTGATTTTTTATAAAATAACAAAGCAATATTTTCAAAACCGGTTTTCGTGCACATGTAGAGTACGGATCAAGGTATGTCCTGAACTTTTTCCTGATGGAAAATGTTTTTAGTTTTTGCAGAAACCATTTTTAAACAAAATTTCACAAAAAATGGTGTCTGCAAAAACGAAAAACATTTTCCATCTGGAAAAAAAAACAGGAGATACCTTGATCCATACTCTACATGTGCACGAATACCGATTTTGAAGATATTGCTTTCTTGTTTTATAAAAAATCGAAAACCAAAAAATGAGGAAATGCTTCCACTTTCGCCTTAAACACATATTATGCCTAATAAATGTCAATCATAGATCTATGTTTGTCATTGAGACAGTTGTTTTCAGATTTTTCCCTTTTTACCCTTCTTACACCCATAAGAAGGGTATAAATACCGCTTGGAAAACCGACTTTCGATCCGAGGCCCGCAGGGCCGAGTCACATATATCAATCAACTCAGCTCGACGAATTGAGCAAATGTCTGTATGTGCGTGTGTGTGTGTGTGTGTGTGTGTATGTATGTTACAAAAAAAATGTCACTCACGGTTCTCAGCCGTCTTTTGACCGATTTGGGTTCTCTTAGTACGAAATGAAAGCTACAACATCCTAGTAGAACGCTATTGAATTTTATTTTCATTGGAAGTTCGGCTACTAAGATAATTTTCAAAGACTCAAAAAGTGCTAGCCGCTAGGGAGTAGTACAACTTAATTATTTAAGAGATTTTTACAAGGGGTAAATTTTAATAAACCGTAAATTTCTCAGCCGTCCTTCAACCGATTTGGGTTCTTAAGGTCTAAACGAAAGCTTCTGAATCCTAGACGAACGCTTTTGAATTCAATACCGATTGGACATTTTGTAACCGAGATATCTTTCGGGGAGTACTTTGGAGTAATACAACTTAACTTTTTAAGAAGTTTTTGAAAAATGCTTCATAATAAACAGACCATCCGTGTGTCAATCGATTTAAGTTTTCTCATCACCAAATGAAAGTTGCAGCATCCTAGTAGAATGCTATTGAATTTCATTCCGTTTGGACATTTTGTTTCCTAGATATCTTTCGAGGAGTACTTAGGAGTAATAAAATTTACGCTTTCGAGAGATTTTTGATAAAAATTAACATAATAAATTGGTTTAAACATTCCATACACGATTATAGGAGATTCCGTCTGGCATTTCTGGTAGTTGAGCCCATGGTCGATGATTCTATTATGGAAAGCAATCAACTTGATGCCAAATCTACAATATTTTCTAGAATGACCAAAAATCACAATCATAAATACGAATAATACAGCAATAATTTTGATAAGTGTAAGAAGTGTTCTGTTCACCATAGGTGGATTATTTCAGGTTTTTTTATAAGGTCATGAAAAATTTCGGGGGGAGGCCTGGTGGATTCTTTGGGGGGGAGGGGGGCCTTGCCACCCCAGGCCCTACTCTTGTTACGCCAATGTGTATACGGGGGCGGACAAGTGAGATTTCGTTATTTCGACGGTCTCCCGAATCGTACTTGAACTACAGAGAAAATGTCGGGCCGACCAACAGCAAGTTGAGTTGCCCCCCCTTTCCATCCAGGAGCTTGAGTCCAACGGGTAGTCTACACAGTACTTAGCAGGACCCAAGCTTCCAGGTGAGAGTGGACAACTTAAGGCGGTAGCTGATGGAACGCTTACCAATAGATAATACTCGTGTACACCTCCCTCTAATTAGTTTTTCAGTCCAGCCACTGGTACCCACTCAATTCCGACGAATATAAGCGGTGACCGCAATTAAACCATCGGCTTTTTCAAATAGTTCCACAGATTACCATCGTCCATGCAAATCCACGCGAATCCGAAAGTCCAATTACCTCTTCAAATTGCAGTCAATCCACACGGACAGACGACACTACCGTTCACTCTCGATAATCGCATTTCAATTGACCCCTCTGGCGACCCCTGCTGTGCAGAAGACGATCTTCCGTTCCGTCGTCGTCGTCGTCGTCGCGTTGGTTGTCGTGGGATCCAGCAACGAGGTAGCTCTTCCACAGTCAGTGTGACAGCCAAATAGTCAATTCCCATTCTCACTCCACCATCGTCGCCGCCGTCATTGGACTTGGATGGAGCTTAACTCGGAGTCGATGCTGGCTGACTGGAGTGAAATCCAATTATAGGTCAAAAACGAGACGCGACCACCACCGGAGTCAAAGAGTTTATCACGACCTTCTTTGCCGGTGCTGCTTACGGGAAGAATGGATGTCCTCAAGGCAAAACGGTTACGCCAACAGCGAGCGGCAGTTCCTGGCAAACTTCAGGTTGCCAGTGCAATTAAGTAACAGTTTTGAAACTGAATGCCCAAGATGCTACAGTGTTGGCCAACAAAAGAGTCAACAATCATTTCCTGTCTTGAGCGTATGTCTTGCGAAACTTCCACCTCCATCAGATAACGAATTCCTCCACAAGTCCTTCAGAAATGATAGCTTTGTACATTTCTGTCAAAACTGCCAGAATAGTTTAACGGAGTGCCCATGCATGCATAGCTTCGGTAACATAGACCCACGCAAGCAATCTCCACAAGAAAATGAATTTGTTGCTAAAATTTTGAAGATCACTGTTCCCATAGAGAGTTTTGTGGATTGTGAGCTGCGATTGCGCGCAGACGATAAGATCAATAATCCCGGTATGAAGGCGTTTGATTCAAGGTATAGACGAGCGCGCGCGGGTGACATTTGCATGGTAAATTGGCTCTAAGACGATACATATTATTCACTAGTCCTAAATGATGGATGTCATATTTACCCGCCGTTAAGCGTTTCGTTCCGTTGACTTGGGCGACAAATTGAAATGTGAAAAGATTTACTTTCAAAGCTTGAACGATGATGGCGAACCATATATGTGAATACTTGCAACTGATATGTATTTGCAAATGATTTGTGTCACCCCAAAATAAATGTGACAAGAAAGTTCAAAAACGCTTGTAAAAGCGGTTGGCGATATTTACGATTTCGTTGGAAGAAAAAGATATTATTAAATAGGATTACAAATACATAATGTCAATTGAGGGCCCCAGAATCAAAAAAGTGTACATAAGTGACCATTTTGTCGATTTGAGATAAGCATGTCGAAAAATTCTTCAGAATTCAAGCTTTCAGGAGCTTTTTGCCTTTCTCGTACACTAAGTGTACTGGAAAGGCTATATGTTCACTCCAAAAATGACTTTTTGACAGAAGGCCCGGAGGTCGAGTCACATATACCAATCGACTCAGCTCGACGAATTGAGGTGATGTCTGTGTGTGTGTGTGTGTGTGTGTGTGTGTGTGTGTGTGTGTGTGTGTGTGTGTGTTTTTTTTTTTTTTTATTCTAGGAGTCCAAAAATCTTCTAAAGACGCTGTGTGGGATTCGAATGTGCGCCTACCCACTAAAACACTCTCCTAGTTCACCTTCACCTTAAATTTCTCTCCGGTACCACCATGCAATATTTCTTCGGAGGGGAGGCGTTATGTGCCTTGTGCACCATCACCAAATCGTTATCCTAGTCCTCGTACTGAGCCGTTTGGCTCCCGTGTAATTTGTTATTCTATTTTGATTGAACAGTCGCCATTTAGCGACCTTCTACTGTGTTAGCCACATTTACCATGCCACATGCCGAGCCATTTAGCTCCAGTTAGTAATGTGTTAGTACTAATTTGTTCGCCATATAGCGATTGATTACGGTTACTAACACTCCTTATGCAGTTCTCTACTCCGCTATACACATTTCTGATAAAACAGGTCTTCTGGAAGCGGCCATGTAGCCTTTAGCACTCTCGCGTACTACTCGGGTAGTCCCCGGCGGTGAATCTATCCTACTCCGACGAAGAGTTCCCCGACAGTGGAAGATCTTCCGAAAGCGAACCTCCCGAGTAGGTGCCGAGGTCGGTTCTGCGATTCCGGTTGAGGTCGGCTTCCGGTTCACAGGCGCCCCGACGACCAAGCTCCGGTGCTTTTTACGCGGAACTACTCGGTCTAGTCCCCGGCGGTGGACCTAGCCTACTCCGACGGAGACAACCCCGGTGGTGGAAATTCTCCCGACACCAAAAATCCCGACCAGTGAAGGGCCGAGGTCGGTCTGGCGATTCCGGTTGGTGGTTGGCTTCCGGTTCACCAGCGCCCCGACGACTCAAAACCGGTACTACGCCACGAACTACTCGGTCATGTCCCCAACGATGGATCATGCCTACCGGATGGATACGGTGGGCAGAACATGTTGCAAGAATGCCGGACAACAACCCTGCAAAGTTGGTGTTTGCTAACCATCCGGTTGATACAAGAAGGCGTGGAGTGCAGAGAACACGATGAGCGGACCAGGTGGAGCGTGATCTGGCAAGTGTTGGGCGTGACCGACGTTGGAGAGCTGCAGCTGCAAATCGAGTAGGGGCATCTGGGGTAATACGCACTGTCGAGGCAAAACGCACCCCCTTTGTTTTTCAGGGATTATCGGTTTTAGAGCTTTGAAACCTTATCAGTCTAATAGAACGTCTTAATAAATGAGCATCTGGAAAATTTTACATATCTGCGTTACGTAATTAGCGAGAAAAATGAATAAAATTGAAAAGCACGATTCTGATGTAATTTTCCCGATCGTTTGTCGAATGATTTGATGGTGAAACCGACCAAACATCAAATGCTGTTGTGTTTATTCAGTTCATTGAGGGCAATGCTAAGCAGAGGAAAAATACATTAAACAGTAATCTACGTAAATTATATGTTTTAAACTATATTATTTTTTGCTATTGATTGGGGCAATATGCACTCCATTGGTTGGGGCAAAACGCACCTATAGAAAACAAGCTGTAATAATATCTATGAGTGCTCTGTAAGTAATCGCAAACTAAATTGAGCTATTGTTTGTCTTAAAACCTTATAAAACATGCATTTTGTCTAAGAAGTAAAAAGATTTCTAAACTCGACGGTGCATCTTGCCTCAATGTTGTGGTGCGTCTTGTCCCTTTGTTTGAGTGCATCCTGCCCCATTGTTGTAGTGCATTTTACCCCGAGCAAGGGTGCGTACTGCCCCGCATAAACATACGAAGCCGTAATGTTAGTCTTTACAAAAAACATTAGGGGTACTCACAAAACAGATTAAATTGCTGCGTAAGCCATGATTTTCTGCTTATTTGAAATGTTTCATGATTTTGCGAATGAAATAATCAAAGATTGCCTTGGTGATCGCGACGTTTAATCAGTTTAATCAATTTAAGCTGTTAAGTGAATCCCCCTATTATTTTCAAGAGTTGAACTGTATTAAGGCTGAAATTTTGTTTGGTTTCTCTTAGAATGAAAGTATATGCAATGAATGCATGCATTAAACCAATTAATTATTGCCTTTTTATATGCATTTGGACGCATCTTCCTTAAGTGGTGCGTATTACCCCAGAATCCCCTATTATGGCGGCAAATTGTTGATTCAGTATTATCATGAATTTGATGTTAACTAAATAAATAAATGAAATGAATCATTTCAAAAAAAGCTGTACAAAGCATTACTATTTATATAATTCTAATTATATCATATTTCCAAACAAAGCTAACAGAATAATTTACTCAGATCATTCTAAACAATGATCTTGTAAAGTGTGACGAGTTGAGAGAGGGAATTCTAACTATCAACTTAATGCGAAACTGGATCCATTTCCTCACTTTTTGGTTTTTGATTTTTTATAAAATAACAAAGCAATATTTTCAAAACCGGTTTTCGTGCACATGTAGAGTACGGATCAAGGTATGTCCTGAACTTTTTCCTGATGGAAAATGTTTTTAGTTTTTGCAGAAACCATTTTTAAACAAAATTTCACAAAAAATGGTGTCTGCAAAAACGAAAAACATTTTCCATCTGGAAAAAAAAACAGGAGATACCTTGATCCATACTCTACATGTGCACGAATACCGATTTTGAAGATATTGCTTTCTTGTTTTATAAAAAATCGAAAACCAAAAAATGAGGAAATGCTTCCACTTTCGCCTTAAACACATATTATGCCTAATAAATGTCAATCATAGATCTATGTTTGTCATTGAGACAGTTGTTTTCAGATTTTTCCCTTTTTACCCTTCTTACACCCATAAGAAGGGTATAAATACCGCTTGGAAAACCGACTTTCGATCCGAGGCCCGCAGGGCCGAGTCACATATATCAATCAACTCAGCTCGACGAATTGAGCAAATGTCTGTATGTGCGTGTGTGTGTGTGTGTGTGTGTGTATGTATGTTACAAAAAAAATGTCACTCACGGTTCTCAGCCGTCTTTTGACCGATTTGGGTTCTCTTAGTACGAAATGAAAGCTACAACATCCTAGTAGAACGCTATTGAATTTTATTTTCATTGGAAGTTCGGCTACTAAGATAATTTTCAAAGACTCAAAAAGTGCTAGCCGCTAGGGAGTAGTACAACTTAATTATTTAAGAGATTTTTACAAGGGGTAAATTTTAATAAACCGTAAATTTCTCAGCCGTCCTTCAACCGATTTGGGTTCTTAAGGTCTAAACGAAAGCTTCTGAATCCTAGACGAACGCTTTTGAATTCAATACCGATTGGACATTTTGTAACCGAGATATCTTTCGGGGAGTACTTTGGAGTAATACAACTTAACTTTTTAAGAAGTTTTTGAAAAATGCTTCATAATAAACAGACCATCCGTGTGTCAATCGATTTAAGTTTTCTCATCACCAAATGAAAGTTGCAGCATCCTAGTAGAATGCTATTGAATTTCATTCCGTTTGGACATTTTGTTTCCTAGATATCTTTCGAGGAGTACTTAGGAGTAATAAAATTTACGCTTTCGAGAGATTTTTGATAAAAATTAACATAATAAATTGGTTTAAACATTCCATACACGATTATAGGAGATTCCGTCTGGCATTTCTGGTAGTTGAGCCCATGGTCGATGATTCTATTATGGAAAGCAATCAACTTGATGCCAAATCTACAATATTTTCTAGAATGACCAAAAATCACAATCATAAATACGAATAATACAGCAATAATTTTGATAAGTGTAAGAAGTGTTCTGTTCACCATAGGTGGATTATTTCAGGTTTTTTTATAAGGTCATGAAAAATTTCGGGGGGAGGCCTGGTGGATTCTTTGGGGGGGAGGGGGGCCTTGCCACCCCAGGCCCTACTCTTGTTACGCCAATGTGTATACGGGGGCGGACAAGTGAGATTTCGTTATTTCGACGGTCTCCCGAATCGTACTTGAACTACAGAGAAAATGTCGGGCCGACCAACAGCAAGTTGAGTTGCCCCCCCTTTCCATCCAGGAGCTTGAGTCCAACGGGTAGTCTACACAGTACTTAGCAGGACCCAAGCTTCCAGGTGAGAGTGGACAACTTAAGGCGGTAGCTGATGGAACGCTTACCAATAGATAATACTCGTGTACACCTCCCTCTAATTAGTTTTTCAGTCCAGCCACTGGTACCCACTCAATTCCGACGAATATAAGCGGTGACCGCAATTAAACCATCGGCTTTTTCAAATAGTTCCACAGATTACCATCGTCCATGCAAATCCACGCGAATCCGAAAGTCCAATTACCTCTTCAAATTGCAGTCAATCCACACGGACAGACGACACTACCGTTCACTCTCGATAATCGCATTTCAATTGACCCCTCTGGCGACCCCTGCTGTGCAGAAGACGATCTTCCGTTCCGTCGTCGTCGTCGTCGTCGCGTTGGTTGTCGTGGGATCCAGCAACGAGGTAGCTCTTCCACAGTCAGTGTGACAGCCAAATAGTCAATTCCCATTCTCACTCCACCATCGTCGCCGCCGTCATTGGACTTGGATGGAGCTTAACTCGGAGTCGATGCTGGCTGACTGGAGTGAAATCCAATTATAGGTCAAAAACGAGACGCGACCACCACCGGAGTCAAAGAGTTTATCACGACCTTCTTTGCCGGTGCTGCTTACGGGAAGAATGGATGTCCTCAAGGCAAAACGGTTACGCCAACAGCGAGCGGCAGTTCCTGGCAAACTTCAGGTTGCCAGTGCAATTAAGTAACAGTTTTGAAACTGAATGCCCAAGATGCTACAGTGTTGGCCAACAAAAGAGTCAACAATCATTTCCTGTCTTGAGCGTATGTCTTGCGAAACTTCCACCTCCATCAGATAACGAATTCCTCCACAAGTCCTTCAGAAATGATAGCTTTGTACATTTCTGTCAAAACTGCCAGAATAGTTTAACGGAGTGCCCATGCATGCATAGCTTCGGTAACATAGACCCACGCAAGCAATCTCCACAAGAAAATGAATTTGTTGCTAAAATTTTGAAGATCACTGTTCCCATAGAGAGTTTTGTGGATTGTGAGCTGCGATTGCGCGCAGACGATAAGATCAATAATCCCGGTATGAAGGCGTTTGATTCAAGGTATAGACGAGCGCGCGCGGGTGACATTTGCATGGTAAATTGGCTCTAAGACGATACATATTATTCACTAGTCCTAAATGATGGATGTCATATTTACCCGCCGTTAAGCGTTTCGTTCCGTTGACTTGGGCGACAAATTGAAATGTGAAAAGATTTACTTTCAAAGCTTGAACGATGATGGCGAACCATATATGTGAATACTTGCAACTGATATGTATTTGCAAATGATTTGTGTCACCCCAAAATAAATGTGACAAGAAAGTTCAAAAACGCTTGTAAAAGCGGTTGGCGATATTTACGATTTCGTTGGAAGAAAAAGATATTATTAAATAGGATTACAAATACATAATGTCAATTGAGGGCCCCAGAATCAAAAAAGTGTACATAAGTGACCATTTTGTCGATTTGAGATAAGCATGTCGAAAAATTCTTCAGAATTCAAGCTTTCAGGAGCTTTTTGCCTTTCTCGTACACTAAGTGTACTGGAAAGGCTATATGTTCACTCCAAAAATGACTTTTTGACAGAAGGCCCGGAGGTCGAGTCACATATACCAATCGACTCAGCTCGACGAATTGAGGTGATGTCTGTGTGTGTGTGTGTGTGTGTGTGTGTGTGTGTGTGTGTGTGTGTGTGTGTGTGTGTTTTTTTTTTTTTTTATTCTAGGAGTCCAAAAATCTTCTAAAGACGCTGTGTGGGATTCGAATGTGCGCCTACCCACTAAAACACTCTCCTAGTTCACCTTCACCTTAAATTTCTCTCCGGTACCACCATGCAATATTTCTTCGGAGGGGAGGCGTTATGTGCCTTGTGCACCATCACCAAATCGTTATCCTAGTCCTCGTACTGAGCCGTTTGGCTCCCGTGTAATTTGTTATTCTATTTTGATTGAACAGTCGCCATTTAGCGACCTTCTACTGTGTTAGCCACATTTACCATGCCACATGCCGAGCCATTTAGCTCCAGTTAGTAATGTGTTAGTACTAATTTGTTCGCCATATAGCGATTGATTACGGTTACTAACACTCCTTATGCAGTTCTCTACTCCGCTATACACATTTCTGATAAAACAGGTCTTCTGGAAGCGGCCATGTAGCCTTTAGCACTCTCGCGTACTACTCGGGTAGTCCCCGGCGGTGAATCTATCCTACTCCGACGAAGAGTTCCCCGACAGTGGAAGATCTTCCGAAAGCGAACCTCCCGAGTAGGTGCCGAGGTCGGTTCTGCGATTCCGGTTGAGGTCGGCTTCCGGTTCACAGGCGCCCCGACGACCAAGCTCCGGTGCTTTTTACGCGGAACTACTCGGTCTAGTCCCCGGCGGTGGACCTAGCCTACTCCGACGGAGACAACCCCGGTGGTGGAAATTCTCCCGACACCAAAAATCCCGACCAGTGAAGGGCCGAGGTCGGTCTGGCGATTCCGGTTGGTGGTTGGCTTCCGGTTCACCAGCGCCCCGACGACTCAAAACCGGTACTACGCCACGAACTACTCGGTCATGTCCCCAACGATGGATCATGCCTACTCCGTTCGCGATCAGCCATCCTCTGATCCTCCCGCCATTTTCGCTGCAATGACGACATGATCTGCACAACTGACCTATTCACCGCGCTCCACGTAACTTCGTTCTGGCACATCTCCGTAATGATGTTGTTCGCGTTCAGATTCCCAACACTGCTCGCTTTCATCTCGCTACGTTCCGCCATGAACCGTGGGCAGTAGAATACCACGTGCTCCGGTGTCTCCTCCTCGTTCGGACAGGCCGGGCAAAGTAGGGACTCTGCGTGGCCGAATCGGTGCAGATACTTCCTAAAGCAACCATGGCCTGACAGGAACTGTGTCAGATGGAAGTTAACTTCTCCGTGTTTTCTGTCCACCCATACCGAAACGTTTGGAATGAGCCGATGGGTCCATCTTCCGTTTGCGGCAGCTGGACTGCACTTTCTCAACGAGTCAGCTCTCGCATTCTTGCGGGATCCTGTCGTTCCTCGGCGGTTGTAACATTCGCAGTCTTCTTCCAGTAAGATTTTTATGGGGATCATTCCCACTATGATGCAGACCGCTTCCGTGGATATGGTTCGGTATGCACTGGCTACTCTCATCGCCATCAGCCTGTATGTGCTATTCATCCACGCCAGGTTCCTCTTCGATAGCTGTCCAGCTGCCCAGACAGGAGCGCCGTACCGAAGTACCGACGTCGACACGCTGGCAAGGAGTCTCCTCGTACCGCTACTGTCATGATCCGCACATCCAGTTTTCGACCATTTCTATCGCCGCCGATGCCCGTACTTCCACTTCGTTCAGCGACTCACCGATTACTATGAGCACGACGTCATCCGCGAACCCAACAATCTGCACTCCTCTTGGTAAGCTCAACTGCAGCAATTCGTCGTACATCGCGTTCCACAGCATCGGGCCCAGGATAGAGCCTTGAGGAACACCCGCTGTTATGCCTACACTCTTGTGTCCCTCACGCGTTTCGTAGACCAACGTCCGGTTCTGAAAGTAGCTCTTCAGTATTCTGCAGAGATACTCGGTAACCCTCATCCGGTGCAGGGATCTAGCTATTGCTTCCCAACTAGCGCTGTTGAATGCATTTTTCAAGTCTAGTGTGAAGACCGCACAATAGCGATTGCCTCTTCTTTTTTGCTTCATGGCAGCATCGGCTGCTTGAACAACTAGCCCTATAGCGTCAACTGTACACCTTCTTCTTCGGAACCCGAACTGCATCCTCGATAGTCCGTTCTCGCCTTCTGTGTAATTTCTGAGTCAGTTGGAGATCACCTTCTCCAGAAGTTTTCCAGCCGTGTCCAGCAGACATATAGGCCTATACGCCGATGGATCTTCGGGTGGCTTGCCCGGCTTCGGCAGCAGAACCAATTTCTGTCGCTTCCAACGATCGGGGAAGTTTCCGTCGTCGATACACTTCTGCAATGTGGTTCGAAACATATCCGGGTTTTGTTGGATTGCTGTTTTCAGAACCAAGTTGGAGATGCCATCTAGTCCCGGCGCTTTCTTGGGTTTTAGGCTCTTCGCTACCGTGATGAGCTTCTGGTTGGAAATACGGGATTCCTCCATATCAGCGGTGAATTCCTCATACGGCGTGGGAGGCCAGACCGTTGACTCGTGCTGAGGGAACAGTCCGTCTACTATGGCTTTCAGCTTTTCTGGACACCTCTCGGGTAGGGTGGCTGGGCCTTTTATCCTTGACATAGCTACTCTGTAGGCATCTCCCCATGGATTTGCGTCCGCGTTACGGCAGAGTTCCTGCATGCAAGCTGCTTTGCTGAGCTTGATGCCTTTTTTGAGGGCCCCTCTTGCCGCCCCAAACAAAGGTCTGCGCTCTTCCCTTTCCTCATCAGTGTGAGCCCGTTGCATTCTTCTCCTAGCTCGAAGACAGTTCCGACGGAGTTCGGCGATCCTCCCATTCCACAGCATAGCAGCTACATATGTAGACGCCGTTAACCTGAGCTATAACGAAACCCTCTATCGCGCGATACACCACTTCCTGCAGGGGATATCTTCCAACCGTCCAAATCGCAGCGGTTCCAGCTTCACCTGCTACCTAGTTACCATTTCCGGATGGGATACGGTACGCATCCGAGATGATTGCTACGTCGCACTTCGCTTCCTTCGTGGATTGGCACAGCAATTGCTGCGCGGTATCACAATGGTTGAGATTTACTTGCACTACCTCCACTGCGATTTACCGGACATCACCTGTTGGACATTTTGGGCCACCAGTAAAATGGTCCCTGCGCCCCTCATTTTCACAGATGATGCACTTTGGTGGCTTCTTCCACTCTTGTGCTTTATGACCTTCATCTCCGCATCTCCTGCACAGTTTCGATCTATCTGGTCCACGGCAGTTCCGTGCCAGATGTCCAAACTCTTGGCATCTGAAGCATATCTCCGGTTGCTGAGAAACCCGCAGTGAACATTCTGAAAACCCGACTTTCACTTTGCCAATTCGCAACGCCTTGTCGGCAGCATCCACCGGGAGCTTGATAACCGCAACCTGCGTCCCGGAAGGTTCCCTTCTTAGTCGGACTGACATTTCAACGTCTCCTATCTCCATTTGCTCCTTAATTGCAGTTTTTATTTCTTCCGCCGAAGTAATCTCGTCTATGTCGACGCATTGCAGAACCACTTCTGGCGTAACAGCTCGGACCTGTGCAGTGTCTCCCACGAAGCTCGCTGCAAGCTTCTTATACGAAGAGCTCTTGTTCTTCGAGTCCTTTTTCTCGAAGATCATTTCTCCAGACCGTGTGCGCCTGACTTTTTGTACGTCCGCGCCGAAGTCCTTAAGCTCCGGAGCCGTTCTTATGGTACGTAGAACCTCAAGGTAACTTTCCTCACGGGTCTTCACCACAATCTCTTTGCCCTTCTTTTTGATGCTTCTCCTAATTGCTTTTGGCCTTGCACCTGCGTTCGTCTGCTTTGCCTTGCCCTTTCTTTGCACAGTCTGCCACTGGGTCTCTCTGTTGCCGACACCGACCTGTTCTGCCTCTGCGGCGGCCAATCGCTTGCGCAGATTGTCTCTCTGCCTTTTAGAGCCTCCTGGCCTTCCATCTCCTGGCGAGGATCGGTGTCTCTTTGTCGCAGACATCGGTGTGTATTGAGTTCTCCAAATTTTATCTCACGAAACCTAATGCAAGCCTATCCATATACGTGAGAACAAAAGATGTTTACAAAGTTCTTACAGATAGATTAACACGGGAAATCTGAACACAAACCACTACCACACAGGAATTTGGATTGGTCAATTGTGTGTATTCCGTTCGCGCTAGTTTCTCCTTCTTGCCGAGGTTTCCCGGGACTGTTCTCGGTGTTTGCTGTTGCAGCGTTTTAGCAGCGAGAGCGTTTTTCGTCGATGCCAATTCACTTTCGGCTATTTCCGCTCTCTGCAACACTGATGTCTGTGTGTGTATGTGTCTGCGTGTATGTGTGTGTACAAAAAACTCACATTACTTTTTGGCAGTAAACCTCAGCCGATTTGAATGACCGACCCAACAAACAATTTAGCTATACAAGAGTTGAACAAACAGCTCTTAAGCAAACTTCAGTTTAAGAAACTGTTATTCAGCTATCTCTGTTTCTTGGGGATGGTTCAGTCGACGCGGCATATAGTCCTATTGTTTCCTATTGAAAATGGTTCAGATCGGTCCAGCCGTTCCGGAGTTAGGGGCTGTTCATAAACCACGTAGACCAAAATTTGGCCATCTCAAACCCCCCCTCCCCCCTCGTAGACTTTTGTCCATACAAAAATTTTGAAATTTGTATGGAGCGTAGACCCCCCCCTCCCCCCAAAAAGTCTACGTGTTTTATGAACGGCCCCTTATGGCCATTTAGATGTTCCGGACCGGTACCCCTGGGAGGGGCCAGACATGAAAATGCAATAAACCCATGCATGCGACATACCAAACCACGGTATTTTCGATCATCTGATGAACGGTAAGCAGGAAAATTGTCTCAGACCATATCAGAACCGGTAGTGTTCCAGAACCGGTTCCGGATGTCCCACCGGAAGTTGCCAAATATAAAAGAGAACCAAACCCATGCATGATACACATCAAGCAGCGGCATTTTCGATAACCTGATGAACAGTTAGCAGGAAAACAGTATCAGACCATATCTGAACCGGTAGTGTTCCGGAACCGGTTCTGGGTGTCCCGCTGGAAGTGGCCAAATATAAAATTGAACATACCACATTATTGTGACACATCAAACAGCGGCATTTTCGATAACCTGATGAACGGTTAGCAGGATAACAGTATCAGACAATATCTGAACTGGTAGTGTTCCGTAACCGGTTCTGGGTGTCCCGCCGGAAGTGGCCAAATATAAAATTGAACATAACTCATTCATGCGACACATCAAACTGCGGCATTTTCGGTAACCTGATGAACGGTTAGCAGAAAAACAGTATCATACCATATCTGAACCGGTAGTGTTCTGGAACCGTTTCCGGAGGATCCCGATGGGTGAATGCAAACTTTTTAAGGAGTGATAGAGGATAATAAATGGTGAAAAAAATGTGTACGCAAATGTTCATGTTTCAACCGTTACATAGTAATGGACTACCCGCTTGGCGCTCACCCACAGTTGATCAGCAGGAGTAAATCCATTTTATTTTGTATGGTGAAAAGCATCTAAACTTGAATTACTTGAAATAGAAAGCTTTTACTGAAAAAATATTTGGTATGCTTAAAAGTAGTCACCATTGTGCACAACCACTACCAAATATTTTTTCGAATAATGTATTCCATTTCGATAAATTTGCCTTTAGATGCTATTAGCCATACAATATTTTTGAGATTTACTTTTAGCGATTTTTCGCGTATAGAAGCTGGCGCCACATTGGTCGATGCGGAGAGTAGGAAAACAGCCGATGTAGTTAATTCATTGAACTTTACATGTTTTTGACTTTGCTTGCTTCAAACTGGCTACTACTTGAAAATGTTCAAACTTATCGCAGCTTTTTAACCCTCATTCATCTAGGGATCCTCAGGTAATCATGGAAAAAAAATGAATCCCTGGAAAAGATGATGGACGGATTTCTGAAATTTCTGATCGAACCCCTGAATAAATGTTTGGAAAGATCCCGAGGGGAATTTCGGAAGGAATCACTACGGGAATTCCTGAGGCAATCACTGAAAAAACTCCCGGAGCAGTCCATTGAGGAATCCCTGGAGAACTCCTTAGAGCAATTATGGGAGGAATCCCCGGAAAAAAATCCGAAGAAATCTCTTGAGCAATTCCTGAAGGAATTAGTGGACAAATTTTTGGAAAAATTCTTGGAGGAATTTCTGGAAGAATTCCTGAAGGAACCCCTATAGAAATTCTTGGAGAAATCCTTGGAGGAATTCCTCGAGACATGACTGAAACAATTCCTAGAGGAATCTGTGAAAGAAATCCTTGAGGAACTTCTGCACAAATTGTTGGAAGAATTTCCAAAAGTATACCTGGAGAAATTCCTGGAGAAATCGATAGACGGGTTTTTGGAGTAATCCCTGGAGGAATTTCTGAAGAAA
Source organism: Aedes albopictus (assembly GCF_035046485.1). Lineage (NCBI taxonomy): Eukaryota > Metazoa > Arthropoda > Insecta > Diptera > Culicidae > Aedes > Aedes albopictus. The sequence continues at coordinate 158,830,080 of NC_085138.1, forward strand.
TAACAGGTTGATTTCCTTGAGGTACCCATGGAGAATTTCCAGAACGAATGCCTGGAGCAATCCCTGAATAAATTCCTAGATGAATTCCTGGTAGGATATCTTGAGGAATTCTGGGAGGGACCTCTGGAAGAATTTCAGGAACATCCTCTAAAAGTAATTTCTGGAGGAATACCCAAAGGAATTTCTGTGGGATTTACTGGAGGAATACATGAAGGTAAATAACTGAAGGAATTTTTGGAGGAATCCCCGGAGGAATCTGTAGAGGAGTCCCTGGAGGAAATCCTGGAAGAATGCCCGCAAGAATTCCTGGAAAATTGCTGGTGGAATTCCTGAAGAAATTCCAGAAATTATTTCTGAAGGAATCCCTGGAGGATTTCCTAGAGAAATTCCAGGAAGAATTACTGTAGGACCTTCCAAAAGAATTCCTGGATCAATTCCTGGAGAAACTCTTGGAGGAATTCCTGTAGAAATTCCTGGGGTAATTCCTGGAGGAATTATTGCTGGAATTCCTTGAGATGTCTCAGAAGAAATGCCTGGATGAAATCCTGGAAGAAGGCCAGGAGGAACTCCTGGTGAATCTTCAGGAAGAACTCGTGTAGAATTTCCTGAAAGAGTACTTGGAATACTTCCTGGATTGATTCGGGGAGAAATTTATGAAGGAACTTCTGAAGAAATCCCAGGCGAATTTCCTGTAGAAATTCTTGAAGAAATAGCATTAGTAGTTTCTGAAGGAATTCTTGGATCAATTCCGAAGGAATTTCTAAAGGAATTCTTAAAAGACTTTCCTGGAGGAATTTCCGAAAATTTTCCTGGAGAAATTTCCTAAGGCATTCCTGGAGGAATTTGCGAAGGAATTCCTGGAGGAAATTCCGGAGAAATTCCTGGAGGAATTTGCGAAGGAATTCCTGGAGGAAATTCCGGAGAAATTCTTGGAGGAATTTGCGAAGGAAGTCCTGAAGGAAATCCCGAAGGATTTCCTGGAGGAATTTCCGAAAGAATTCCTGGAGGAATTTCTGGAGGAATTTCCGAAGGAATTCCTGGAGAAATTTCCGCAGGAATTCCTGGAGGAATTTCCGCAGGAATTCCTGGAGGAATTTCCGCAGGAATTCCTGGAAGAATTTCCGCAGGAATTCCTGGAGGAATTTCCGAAGGAATTCCTGGAGGGATTTCCCAAGGAATTCCTGGAGGAATTTCCGAAGGAATTCCTGGAGGAATTTCCGAAGGAATTACTGGAGGAATTTCCGAAGGAATTCCTGGAGGAATTTTCGCAGGAATTCCTGGAGGATTTTCAGCAGGAATTCCTGGAGGAATTTCCGCAGGAATTCCTGGAGGAATTTCCGCAGGAATTCCTGAAGGAATTTTCGCAGGAATTTCTGGAGGAATTCCCGCAGAAGTTCCTGGAGGAATTTTCAAAGGGATTCCTGGAGGAATTTCCGAAGGGATTCCTGGAGGAATTTCCGAAGGGATTCCTGGAGGAATTTCCGAAGGGATTCCTGGAGGAATTCCCGAAGGAATTCCTGGAGGAATTCCGGAAGGAATTTTTGGAGGAATTTCCATAGGAATTCCTGGAGGAACTTCCGCATGGAATTTCTGGAGGAATTCCCGAAGGAATTCCTGGAGGACTTTCTGCAGGAGTTCCTGGAGGAATTTCCGCAGGAATTCCTGAAGGAATTTTCGCAGGAATTCCTGGAGGAATTCCCGCAGAAGTTCTTGGAGGAATTTTCAAAGGGATTCCTGGAAGAATTTCTGAAGGGATTCCTGGAGGAATTTCCGAAGGAATTCCTGGAGGAATTCCCGAAGGAATTCCTGGAGGAATCCCCGAAGGAATTCCTGGAGGAATTCCCGAAGGAATTCCTGGAAAATTCATGAAGGAATTCCTGGAGGAATTCCCGAAGGAATTTTTGGAGGAATTTTCATAGGAATTCCTGGAGGAACTTCCGCAAGGAATTTCTGGAGAAATTTCCGCAGGAATTCCTGGAGGATTTTTCGCAGGAATTCCTGGAGGAATTTCCGAAGGAATTCCTGGAGGAATTTCCGAAGGGATTCCTGGAGACATTTCCGAAGGGATTCCTGGAGGAATATCCGAAGGAATTCCTGGAGGAATTTCCGAAGGAATTTCTGGAGGAATTTTCGAAGGAATTCCTGGAGGAATTTCTGCAGGAGTTTCTGGAGGAATTTCCGCAGGAATTCCTGAAGGAATTTTCGCAGGAATTCCTGGAGGAATTCCCGCAGAAGTTCCTGGAGGAATTTTCAAAGGGATTCCTGGAGGAATTTCTGAAGGGATTCCTGGAGGAATTCCCGAAGGAATTCCTGGAGGTATTCCCGAAGGTATTTTTGGAGGAATTTCCATAGGAATTCCTGGAGGAACTTCCGCAAGGAATTTCTGGAGGAATTTTCGAAGGAATTCCTGAAGGAATTTCTGCAGGAGTTCCTGGAGGAATTTCCGAAGGAATTCCTGGCATTTTTGAACTCGGTAAGCTGATGATCATTTTTTAGTAGAATCATGACCTGAGTTCAAAAAAATACAGTAGAGCGGAAACTTTTTCGACTTTCCATACAAGGCTGTCGATTTGAAATAGATTTTTGTTCTAATTTTAAGCAAAGTTGCTCAATTCATTTATCTCTTTTTCCGTAACCAGTGCTCTGATTGAGCTGAAATTTTTACTGTAACTGGCTAACATCTAATTGAAATGTTCGTTGAGAAATAAATTTTTAGTTGATTTTTTCTTACTGAACAAAATACAAATCTTCATTATTTTTTTGTAAATTTTGCTCAAATTTATGGAGATTGGCCAATGTAATCACCAATATCTCGAATCTCACTAATTTGATGCAAAAATTCTGTTCAGATGATCGAAACATATTATATTCAGCTTTCGCATTATGCAGAAAGAATAAAAATTCGTTGGCTGCTACGCAAAATATTTGAATTTAAGTAAATTCCATATTTTTAAAAACTGTGCTCGATTTTCAGGAAAAACTCAAAAATAGTTCTACTTAAAAATTTTGGATGCACGATCTTGATATCACAACATAATTATGCATCCAACATTTTGGTCGTTGATAAAAGTTCATGACTTTCGTTTTTTTTGTAAACTACTGTTATTAACCGGTGCAGGCTCATCTTGACGAGCTCATCTGCGATATCTTCTTTATCATCTGGATTGTAACTTGTCTGAAAGCTCCCTAAAATCTCCTTAAACATCCGGAAAACATCCGGAAATCTTCAACAACTGAAGAATTACTCTACTCGTTTTTTTTTTTTTTTTTTTTTTTGCTAGGTTTCTAGCTGCACTCTGAATAAAGTTGAAACCTCTACACTAGACCCGAAGATAGAAAAGAGTACGTAATCTTTCAGAAGCAGTTTGCCAGCCGTACGCGGAAAATGATATCCATTAAGACACTGTTGCCTACTGACTCAGAAAGTTACGGTAGAAGGTTGGAAAGTTTTCAATTGGTCAGTCAGTCAGGATTTGCCTATGTAGTGTTATGGTCACACGGTTTGTGTTTGTCGTCTTGTTCGATTTTGTGGTATGGTTCAATATGTTTTTCTTCTCGTTAAGTCAGTTGTCGTATGTTTGTTTTTTTTTTCATCGAATCAATCAAACCCTGTATGTTAAAATATAGTCGATCCTGTGCCAAATTGTTTTCTTGATTTCGCTAATCGTTTTCTACTTCTTTGTGTTCATCTCTAGTGTCCTTAAATTGTCATCGGTCCAAAACCCACAGAAACATGCAACTGAACTTCTGATATTTTTCTGTTGGTGTCAAAATGCCATCTAAGAGATAAACAAAAATACGTCAAGTTGGTCAGTTGATTGCAATAAAATTTTAAAATAATAAAGATTGCTTGTCAACTATTATGTATTCGTCCTCCTACAAATACTATGAAAAATGTTCAAATTCGTTCAATTGTCATATCGGTCCAAGTATCGGTCCTACCTAGATAAAACCATGTCATTTTCTCAAGCGTAGCCTAGAAATGTCAACCTAGTCATACACAAGTAACGTTGTTCAGTTAATAAAAAGCAGTCAGTTTTTGTCCAAAATGTCACGTCGAACGCATTGACGTCAACAATGCGTTTAAGTATTCGCACGTTAGCTTCGAATCTATCAGCACAATTAAGTGCTGCAAATCTCCTTCCCACTATTAATTCTTCGGTCGATTTTAATTGCTTTATTTAAAGAAAATATGACCAACTAACATGGTAAAAATTCGAAAAAGCGACTATGACATTAATAAATTACTATTCAAAATCAACCGAGAAACGTGGGAAATAGAGCCCAAACAACATTTTAAAGTCAGCTGGCTGTAAAAGGTTCCAAAACCTGTCACAAATCGTAAAATAATTTTATTAGGATTTGTAACGATCATCAAAACCTTCTTAAATCCAACCGACTTGGAACTATTGCTTGGGAATAGACTCTAATGAGCCCTGGCGGATCCTCCATGTTTATCGAGCATGTCTGATGCATATGATCAGCCATACTCCATCTGCAGCAGCCGGTTCGTGATGAACCGTTGGAGGCGCATTAAAGTGTTAAAAAGGTGATATGTTTCACTAAAGAACACTACATTACAATAATCAAAATGAAACTCCTTCACTTTAATACCGTCAACCCCTGCGAACTTGGCCAGGGAATTACTCTACTCGTTTTTATACGTTTATTTCAAATTTGCCGATGCGAGACATCTATCTTGTTTCACATGTTGCTCAAACTGTCTAATAATTTCACTTTCCGGAAAGATCAAAGTTTCGTAAACGGTGCCAAATTCATCTCCCGGTGAAACATTATCGTTAGCCAAAATCGTCGTGATGATCTTCACCCCGTTCGGAACGCTGACAATTTTCGTGTGACTCCGGTAGAATCTGGTCGAGTCCTGAGAAATGTCTTCCACGGTAATTTGCTCTATCACTGGCGGAACGTTGTCGTCGTCGTACTCAATGGAACCCCTGAAACGAGATTTGATTCAAAAAGACGAACCTGAATGGAACCGATTGATTGAGGTGATCTTTTGATGGTACCGCCGATTGTTTCCACTCAAGACTGGCGCACTTTTGCGGTCTGGATCGGCTCTTTTGGAGCTGCGTCGATTTTCCTTCACTTGAATTTTGCGCTCAAACAGCTGCCGCATTGCATTTACCCGTGACTTTCCGGTGGGATTATCAGTCCCCCCAACTGGTGGTTTGGGGCACAGGAAATCTCCACAGCAAGCAACTGGCTGGGCATGTTGAAGCTGGCATTCACATTCAATGGTGCACATTTTACGAGATTGTAAAAGGTTCAATAAATAGATAATTTGAAAGTTTTAGAAAACTACACAAACAATTTTTCTTCCGGAGTGTGTGACTAAACTGACGCGAAGGTATTTGATAATAAATTGATTTGCCAAGGCATTCTATGATTTAAATACACTGTTCGTTTACTGTTCGGTTCAAAAACTTCTCCAGAGATTCTTTTCGATTTTTCACAAGGATTTCTTTGGTAATTCTTTCAAAGGCTTTCTAATAAATTGTTCCAGTGGTTTCTTTAGAAAACTTTCCAGAGATTCCACCAATGAATTGTACAGAAACTGCTCTAACGATTCCCACATGAATGTGTCCAGAAATTTCCTCAGGAATTCAACCAGAAAATCCTACAGGATATCCTTCAGAGATTCTTTTAAATATTACTAATTTTAGTGATTCAGGCAGGAATTTTGCCAGAGATTCCAGTAGGAGTTCATACAAAGTTTCCTTCAAGATTTCCTCTATGCATTTTTCCAGAACTTCATACGGTTTTTGCCTTTCTCGTACACCAAGGTGTACCGAAAGCAAAGATGTCCGAAAGGCTATATGTTCACTCCAAAAATGAAATTTCGATAGAGCCCCCAGAGGGGCAAGTTTCATATACCAATCGACTCAGCTCGACGAGTTGAGATGATGTCTGTGTGTGTGTATGTGTGTGTGTATGTATGTGTGTGTGTATGTATGTGTGTGTGTATGTGTACAAAAAAAGGTCACCTCACTTTTAGATAGTAAATATCAACCGATTTTCACGATCGACGGCTCATTCGACGCGGAATCTGGTCCCATTGTTTCCTATTGAAAATGGTTTGGATCGGTCCAGCCGTTCCGGAGTTATGGCCATTTAGGTGTTCCGGAACCGGTACCCCAGGAAAGGGCCAGACATGAAAATGCACCAAACCCATGCATGCGACCCATCAAACCACGGCATTTACGATTATCTAATGAACGGTAAGCAGGAAAACAGTCTCAGACCATATCTGAACCGGTAGTGTTCCGGAACCGGTTCTGGGTGTCCCGCCGGAAGTGGCCAAATATCAAATTGAACATAACTCATGCATGCGACACATCAAACAGCGGTTTTTTCGGTGGGTCTTGTGAAAGTGTGACAAGTAATGCATTAGGTATAGGAAAACCCCGTACGAATGGGGGAGGGGGGGGCTTAAAATTCCCTATTTTAGCGTGACGTACTTAATGGATGCTCCCTCACTCAAAAAACGATTTTTCGAAAAAAAGGCTCGGTGGATCAAGTCGTATATACCAGTCAACTCAGTTCAACGAATTGAGATTATGTGTGTATGTGTGTATGTATATGCGGAAAATAGGCTCACTCACTTTAAAGGCACTTCCCATTGGCCGATTTTTCGGATTATAGCTTGATTCGAACTGGAATTGTTTGCTATCCAGAATGGTCCAGATCGGCCAAGGCGTTCCTGAGTTATAGCCATTTCAGTGTCCGGACCAGCACCGGTAGAACTGGCCGTATATAAAACTGAACTAGCCTATCATGCGATAAATCAAACTGCGGCAAACATGCTTCAGTTTCAAGATGGCGGCTGTTTGATGGAGATTTAGGCTCTAACGGCTGTTTACTGAAGTTTTCGGCTCTAAAACCATGCAATATTGGTATATTTGGTATGGGTAAGACTTCCAGAGTCCAAAACGGCGATCAGGATATCCAAAATGGCGATCTAAAATTTAATATGGCGGCTCCGAATTCAATATCGCGGCTGTATATTTGGTATATTTGGTATGGGGATGATGTCTGGATTCCAAAAATGGCGACCAGAACATCCAAGATGGCAATCTTTAATCCTAAATGGCAGTTTCATATTCAAGATAGCGTATTTTTCTTAAGAGTTTGAGGCTCAAACATCAAAAGCCACAAAAACGATATGATTTCTGGTGTCATGAAATGGATTTCAGTTAATTGTATGAAAGTGCGATAATACATAAACATTTCGCTTGAGTTTTATTGAAATGGGGTTTAGAAGACACGAGAAAGGCGCCATCACCGCTCGGTGGATTAATTAGGGTTTTTCTTCTAAGGATAGCTCCAATGATTTCATCGCGAATTCTTGAAGAAAATTATTCAAAAATATTTCCTGGGAACTTCTATGGAAATCCCTTTAGAAATGTCTCATGAGCTTTTTATGATTCATTGCAGATGCTTATCTACGCGTTTCTCTTGGTAATCATGTTTTTTTTTCAGAGCCGGCCTTCTGAAGGGTTTCCCGAGAAATGTTTCTTGCTTGAGAAATTAATCCTGGGATTCCTTCAAGAATTTACTTGATATTTCTTCGGATATTCCTCAAGAGATTCATTCAAAAGCGTTTCCTAAGGTTCCTACAGGAATTCTACTGATGATTTCTTCAACAAATCATTCAGGGTTTTGTTCATAAACTCGTCCCGGGATTGTTTATGGAATTCCTTCGAGAAGATATTTTTTGCAAGAAATTTTATCAAGATATTTCTTACAACGTTTTTTTTGTTGTAGAGTTTATTTTTCAGAAATTCTTCTAAAAAATTCCTAACATGAATTGCTGCATGAATTGCTTTGACAATTCTTACCAAGTTTTCATCAACAGTTCTTCGAGAAATTCCTCTAGTGATTTTTTGCAAAAAAAAACCATGGATTTTTTTACAAGAAATTACTCTTACGGTTCCTTCAGAAAAATTATTAGGATGCCTAGGATGGCTACATAAATTGTTCAGATATCCTACCAGGGATTTTTGGAAGTTCCTCCAGAAATTGCGTGAAAATTAATGAAGACTCTTTAAGGAAACCTTGATGGAATTTCTTAGAAATGTCTGGAGGATTGTTAAAAGAAATCCAAAACTAATTCTGAATTTCTAAAGGAGAGCCCTAGAGGCATTCCTGAAGGAATTATCGAATATTTGTGATTTTTTTTCCTGAAATTGCAAATTTGGATGAAACGATTCATGTATCAAATCCCAGAAGAATTTGTGAAATTTAAGGATTTTTTTTTTGAGAAATCCTAACGAAAACTCACGGAAAAAATCATACAATATTTCCAGAAGAATTTCTTCGAAAACTTTTGAAGAAACTCATGAAAGAATAAAAGCATAAACTTATGTAGCAATCTTTGAAGGAAGTTTCTATAGAATCCCTTCAGAAATCCCAGGAACTTCGGAAGAAATTTGAAGGGGAAACCTATGACCCAATTCCAATGTGAATCTTTTGAGAAATCTCATGAAAATTTCAGGAATTTCTAAAAAAAGTTTCTGAAGGCATCCCTGGAGCAAATTTCAAAGAAATCCATGGACAGGAATGCATCTTGAAGCGGAATCTCTAGAGGTATAATGACTTCAATTCTAAGAAATCCTGCGAAAAACTACTTTCTGTACACACTCCAGCGATTGTTTAATAAATTCTCAAATAGTGTAGAATTAGCAAATTGTTAAAATACACATAAATAAATAAAAAAAATTCTCAAATAAATCCCAAAGAAATTTCCGGTGGAAATTTCCCAGAATAATAGTGAATACACTTCGTCCTCTTTTTACGTCCATGCTTGGCTGAGCGACAGAAAATTCTACTGCTAAGACAATGAGCAAACTCAACAGTTTTATATTTTTTAAAACATCTTCGTGATTAGGAGAAGTGTACAAAAATATAAAAAATGTGTATTTTGATCATTATTTTGTCGGTAGAATTTTTTTTTCGCTAAGCCAATAGTGGACGTAAAATAAGGTTTAGGTGTAGTGAAGTCATTTACTGTGGCATACTAGTATACTTCCGTTCTACGCACGATTGTCCCATGTTATGCGAGGTATGCACTTCAAACAGAATCGCTCAAGTAATTTTCGTTCAGTGCATTATTTTTCCGTGACCGGAATAGTCAAGAAATTTAATACAGCAAGCCCCATTTGATTTGACGTTTCGTTTCAGCTCCGTACTAGGATACGGAATAAAGCGACAGTAGAATAACTAGCCACAGAAGTCCAATGTCGCGACTGTTTGTGTGACTAACATCTAGTTTGTCACGCCCTTACAGCGTCAGTAGCGGTACTAGAAGTGTCAAGTTTATTTTGTTTACCATAACAAAAGGTCCTCTACAAATAGGACAACAAAAAGACACTTTGAAATAGTAAATTATTGTAATTAAAGTTATTAAAATAATTAAATAGTAAAACTGACTACAGCGCCATTGGAGTTCTAGTGTATTTATATTAAAGCAACACTTCATTATTTCTTGAGCGATTCCTTGCCTGAATTTTCCACGCATCGAGATAGGCCAAGAAATTTCTTGCGATCTGCATACTACCCATTATATGAGAATCTATTATAAAAGTGGGATCTACAATTTGGAATCCTTTAGTAACTAGCTCCTCTGATCCCGTCACAATGGCTACATAAAAAAAAACCCTAATTAACCCTAAAAGGGATACCTTCATGGCCTCAGTTTCGTCACCTCGCTGAGTGTGTTCCATCAAAGACGAGCTCTGAAAGGCGACTGGGGTCCAATGGACCCCAGGTATCCCTTTTAGGGTTAATCCATCTTACGATGATGCCGCCTTTCTCATGCCTTCGAAACCCCATTTTAATAAAACTCATGTTGACGAATATCGCAATTTCATACATTTAACAGAACTCCATTCCATGGCACCAACAATCATATCGTTTATCTGGCTTTGGGTCACTCCAGACTTCTTCCTCATAGTATATCTCATATTGAAACCCGTAACGTGGGTAGATCACCTTGGAATGGTGCGTTACGGTGTAAGATCTACCATATCAAGTTTTGATCTTGCTATTTTCCAGCCTGGTTTATTGAAATGCAGGAACATTCCAGGATCAAGATTTGGTGTACTTTTTTATACTACATATTTGTCAATTTATTGTTTTACTCTATTTATTTTCCACTGCTAATATACCGTTTGTTTCAGAAGGTTGGAGATTTGCAAGCAGGCAACCAGCGATCAAAACGGCGAAGTATCTCTTTCTTTAGAAAGGTCAAGATTCCAGTACGATTCAGTGACAAGTAGACCACGTTTTCCGTGTCGATTTATTCGTGCCGAGTACTCTAATTTCAGTTTTTTACGATATTTTATTTTTGTTCATCACATCTTCAACTTATATTACGCGTTGCGAACATTTGCGGGTAATAAATATGTACAACGATTTCATAATCCGCAATCTTATTAACACGGGAACGCAAAAAAAAGTAATACAAGAACATAGGTGAAACTCAAAAGCAACGATTTAAGTTATTTATTTGTCCAGTTTTCTCGTAAAGCTACCGCGCTGGTTTCGGTTTTTCAGCACCGGCAGTAACACTAAGCGAAATTGCATACAGTTGTTTTCCGACTGAGAAACGATAAGCTTGGAACGTGCGTTATTACGAGTTGATTCGACATAAGCGTGGTTTAAAAAATATTCATACCCGGTATATAATTAAATTTAATACACAAACATACAATACAATTATTGTATTCTTCCGACAGCCGGCTGGCGGAAGACTAAATAATATCAAGGGTTGCATAGCTCACATCACTTATCAATGTGAATCCAGATCTATGTAACTTTCTATCCCTTCCTTTCCCTTGTAACAAACTTCCTTCCTGTGACAACCGTGGGGATGCGGAGGTACACACGGTCTCTAGTAGCAACGGATGTCACACTAACATTCCTTCCCTCCCCCGATGACCATAAGAACGTGGCCGGTGCCGGTACTGACAATGTTAAGTTTTGAACCTTCAAAATTGCACATTGAGGATGGAAAGCTTCACCCAGGCCCCATCCTTTTGATTCCCTGTGCAATGTTGACTGTTCTGGTCAATAACGGAGTAGCAACTACGAATTGTACGGTCATCTCATGCTCATGCTCATGCTTATGCTCATACCAGATATACTCATATTGAATGGTTTTAAAGCCTAAAACTCAATTGACCAGCCGCCATCTTGATTATTCTGGTCGCCATTTTTGGACTCCGGACATCTTCTCATACCAATTATACCAATTTTTCGTGGTTTTTGAGGCTTAAACTCCATTAAACAGCCGCCATCTTAAATGTTGAGCTGCCATCTTGGAATTAAGAACGCCGTATTGTATATTCTGGTCGCCATTTCCGGAGACAAGACTTCTTCTCTATTCCTAATATACCCATATTGCATGGTTTCAGAGCCTAAAAATCAATCAAACAGACGCCATCTTAAATTTGGAGCCGCCATCTTGGAGTTTAGACCTCCATCTTGTACATATGTTATCGCCATTTTTGGACTCCGGCCGGATATCTTCCCCATTCCAAATTTACCCATACTGCCGTACTGTATGATTTTAAGGCCTAAAACTCAATTAAACAGACGCCATCTTGAATTTGTAGCCACCATCTTGGATTTTAGCTCGCCATCTTGGATATTCTGGTCGCCATTTTACCCATATTGTATGGTTTAAGGTGAATATATAACGAAGCCACACTTCAAATTTTCAAAAGCACAAATCTGAGGAACCAAAAGACGGATTGCGCTGAAAAGTTGATCGATTGGTGACCCGCTGGTGATGATCAATCGATCAACTTTTCAGAGCAAACCAACCTTCGGTTCTTCAGATTTGTGCTTTTGAAAATTCGGAGTGTGGCTTCGTTATATATTCACAAGAAATTTCTTGGCCTATCGCGATGCGTGGAAAATTCAGGCAAGGAATAGCTCATGAAATGAAAAAGCGTCGCTTTATTCCGGATCCTAGTACGGAGCTGAAACGAAACGTCAAATCAAATGGGGCTTGCTGTGATAAATTTCTTGACCATTCCGGTCACGTTTGAAGTGCATACCTCGCATAAAACTCTATAAAAGAGCCGCCATCTTGAATTTTAAACCGACATCGTGGAATTTCTGGTCTCCAGTGTTGATTTCAGCACAAAATTCGTCAACCATGCTAAAGGTCACAAAAATCGCCGCAGTTTGTGTGTCGCATGATGCGGCTTGGTTCAGTTTTGTTATACGATAGTGTACGACCATTTCTACTGGTGAACCGCGGTGCTGGTCCACTGTAATGCCCATAACTCCGGAACGCCTCGACCAATCTGGACCATTTTTAATAGCAAACAATGCGGCAAAATTGCAGTTCGATTCGTGTTGAAACCCGCCAATCGGCCAATGGGAGGTGCTTTTAAAGTTAGTAAAGTTTTTTGTGTACAGACATACATACACACACACACATACAGACATCATCTCAATTCGTCGAACAGAGTTGATTGGTATATGTGACTTGACCAAGACTTGACCCTCCGAGTCTTCTATGTATTTTTTTATCTGTATTTACGAGATTTTTAGCCCTAGGCTAGTTCATCTCGGGACCGACGCTTTACATCCCTTCCGAAAGAAGAACTATTATTTGTGAGTTTGTCGGGAGTGGGAGTCGATCCCAGGTCCTCGGCGTGATAGTCAAGTGTTCTAATCATCACACCAGGTCCATTCCCAATATGGAAAAAATGTTTTGAGTGAACATACAGCCTTTCAGTACACTTTGGTGTACGAGAAAGGCAAAAACCGCATTTGTTTACCTATGTGTTGTTTTCCAAACAAACTTGAGCTTTTTCAAAATATCTTCTATGTAAACTGTAACTCGATATCTTTTAATCGATTGAAAGGCCTACTGGTTCCAACCTGTTTCAACGTTATAATTTTGTTATTTTTTTATTTTTGTTAAAACTTGTTTCATAGCCATACTTTACTTTCAAATTTGCTTATGATATAAAATATTTTCTGGCAAAAACGACAAACTTGTATCTCATAAATTTTCGTGCTAAGGGTTATTGGTTTTTCATAATTGAAAGATGAGAATAAGATATTAAATGCATATGTTTGGAACATAAGGGATTTTTTTTATATTACCGTACAAAGTGGGCCTCAAATTTTCATGAAACTTTTTCCACAGGCAGGGCTCATGGATATATGAAAAAAAATTGAGAAAAATTCAGGGTTCACTAATTTCCCGGAAAACTCAGGTGGAAACTTTTTGTTTTCCCCTGACACTACTTACTTTGAAAAATCATAACTCAAGAACGAAGCATCGTAGAATTTTTTTATGAAAATGAGAGCAAATTTTCTCAGAAATCAAAAAAATGAATTGGAACATGTTTTTAACAACATTTTCCACAGTTGAGAAAATTTGTAAAGAAAATCTGGAAAAACTATGCCCGAATTCGTGGAAAATTTTCAAAAAAATATTTTTGAGAATGTTATTTTATAAGCTACTAGCGGTCCCGGCAAACGTCGTTCTGACTGCCTACTGTGTTTTTGACATGCAGCTCTGTTGAAAAATACCTCGAAAAATTGAATTTCAAACTTTCTCGTTTTCGGTGCGTTCCCGGTCGATTTTCCCAATTTTTTTTCGTACGAACACGTCGGAGCCCTGCAGGAATGGAACACTGAAAGAATAGTGTAGATCCGTAGGCCCATTCCCTAGCCTATTCGTGACATACAAACACCATTACATTTTTATTTATATATAGATAATAGCTGAAATGTTTGGAATACACTTTTTTCATTTTTGAGTTATGGCCAATTTTGTCCAAATATGCCATATAAGCCTTTTCTTTGAATAATCATAACTCAAGTACGAAGCACCGTAGAAACAAAGTATCCTGATGAAAATGAAGGCAAATTTTCTCAGGAATCCAAAAAAAAAAATGAAATGGAAAAAGTTTTCCACATAATTTTCCATCGCTGAGAAAATTCATAAAGAAAAGCCTGAAAAAATATTCCCGAACTCGCAGAAAATTTTCAAACAAATATTTTTGAGAAGGTAATTTCTTAAGCTTTGATCGCTGAATTTTTTGCATATATGGTCATTTTTCACAAAATTGGTCATGACTCAGGAACGAAAAAGAAGTGCATTCCAAAAGTTTCAGCGATCAATGCTTATGAAATTACCTTCTCAAAAATATTTTTTTGGGGATTCCTCCAGATCAGAAGATTCCTCCATAGTTTCCTTCCAAGATTTTTTCCGGAATTCATTCTGTTATTTCTCCAGGAGTTCCTTCCGGAACTCCTCCAGGAGTTTCTTCCGGGATTCCTCAAGGAGTTCCATCGGGGATTTTTCCAGGAGTTCCTTCTGGGATCACTCCAGAATAGACTGTCCCAAAAAAAAACAATGTTCGAAAAGTCAAGGTGCTCAACCCTTAATTTAAAGATATGCATTTTTGAAGCACTTTTGTAGTTTTTTTTTTCGATTTCCCAAAAAAATCATTTAGAAGTTCCGCCAGGGCGATTTTTAAAAAATGGCCATTTTTCATGAAAAGTGTCATCATATCTTCGTAATATTTTTTCAACTTCTGAATTTTTTCAATGTTTTTGTATTTTTCTATGGACCTCTAGGCATTCTTGAAGGGGATAAGTTTTTTAAATTTAGTATTATTATTGACGGCAGAACCGTTTTTATGTTGATACAAGGAATATTTTTTGAGAATTTTTCATCTAAATTTAAAAAAATACATGCACGATTTTTTTTTTATTTTCAAGCATGAAAAAGTTATCTGGTAGTACTATTTATATGCGCAATTTCTCTAAAAAACGATTTAAAATATCTTGTCTAGAAGCAGAGATATTACGCTTTAAGTGAATGGACAATTTTTCAAATTTTTGCAAAACTTTGAATATTTGGAATATTGTAAGGGCTTTGTGACACTCGAATGTTCGTATATTGAAATAAGTTTAAAAAACAGCTTTCCTTGTTGGGTGGTCAAGCTAGTTTAAACATGGATCTTGTATTCTGGGCTCGTTGGCAGTAGATTCATGAAGAGCTTTTATCTGAATAACTACAACTATGATGGGTATCGCGTAACTGGTAGCAACGCATTTAGTTCGAGATTACATCGTGGAATTCCAGACTACTGCGCCCCTACCAGATAAATATTTCATGGTTGAAAATAAAAATTCGTGCTTGTATTTTTTTTTCTCAAATTAAGATGAAAAATTCTCAAAAAAATGTCCTTTTATGAGCACAAAAACGGTTCTGCCGTCAATATAA
Source organism: Aedes albopictus (assembly GCF_035046485.1). NCBI lineage: Eukaryota > Metazoa > Arthropoda > Insecta > Diptera > Culicidae > Aedes > Aedes albopictus. The sequence continues at coordinate 158,845,363 of NC_085138.1, forward strand.
ATACAATATTTCAAAAACTTATCCCCTTCAAGAATGCCTAGAGATCCATAGAAAAATACAAAAATATTGGAGAAAACCAGAAGTTGGAAAAATATTACTAAAAACTGATTTTTTAGACTTTTCATGAAAAAGGGCAATTTTTCAAAAATCGCCCTGACGGAACCTTTAAATGATTTTTTAGAAAACCGAAATGTTCTACAAAAATGTTTCAAATATGCATATCTTTCATTTAAGGGTTGAGCACCTTGACTTTTCGAACGTCGATTTTTTTTTTGGGACAGTCTACACCAGAAGTTCCCTCTGTGGATTTCTCTAAGAGTTCCTTCAGGAATTCCTCCTCCGGGTTTCATCCAAGAGTTCTTTACGGGTATCCTCTGGGGATTCCTCCGGGCGTTCCCTCCAGGATTTCTCCAGGAGTTTCCTTTAGGGATTCCTACTGGAGTTCTCCGGGAATTCCTCCAGAAGCTCCCTTCGGGATTTCTCCTGGAATTCCCTCAGGGATTCCTTCAAGAGTTCCTTGTGGAATTTTTTTCCAGGAGCTCCTTCCGGGAATAGGTAAGAAGTTTCCTCTGGAGACTCCTCCAGGAGTTCCCTCAGAGATTCCTCCAGGAGTTCCCTCCAGGATTCCTCCGGAATTCCTCTAGGAGCTCCCTCCAGGATTCCTTCAGGAGTTCCCTCCGGGATTCTTCCAGGACAGTGAAGAGAATTGTCAGACAAAAGAGGCACACAACAAGTGACAAAGAAGACACGGTGATTACTGTTTATCCCAACTGGTAACTGATAATGACATGATCTCGTATTTTTTGTTGCAGACAAAACGGAAGCTGAACTTGTTGCGTACTTTTCAACTCGTGATTAATCAATTATTACTTATCCAAAACTGAAACTTTTTGATGATACATCTTCAAAAGCGTTGCAGTGTTTACCGACTCGAAATTACCGCTCGAAAATCACAATGCAAGGCTTAAAAATCTCTACACTCGTGGTGCACGATCTTTGTCCTATTCTGTTCCAGTTGGGACAAACCTATGTCGCATTGGGTAGAATGCCGCAACAAATTCAGGTTGCGACATTGTCGTTATTGTTACGCGATGGTTGAATTTTGATTCACTGCTCCAGGATGTCCTTCTGAGTTTTTTTTTTTTCAGGAGTTCCTTCCGGGAATAGTCAAGAAGTTTCCCCTGGGGGTTTCTCCAGGAGTTCCCTAAGGGTTTCCTCCAAGAGTTCCCTCAGAGATTCCTCCAGGAGTTCTTTCCGGGATTCCTCCGGAGCTCCCAGCAGAAATTCTTGAGGAAACTTCTGGAGGAATCCCGGAAAAATCCCTGAGGGAACCCCTGGAAGAATCCCTACTAACCCCGGAAGGAACTCCTGGAGGATTTCAGGAGGGAACTCTTGGAGGAATCCCAGATGGAACTGCTGGAGAAATCTACCACGATTCCACCGTGAAATTTCAACAAATAGAAGTTCGTGCAGTTGAAAATCGGAATTTTTGTCATGCAAAAATCGATTTTTCTCCTAAACCGTGTGCCGGACGAACATCGGGTACAGTGCGCTGGAAAGAGGACCAGGTCCGCTGCCCAGCGCACTACGTCCATTGTTTTACGTATGGATTTTGAGAAAATTCGGTTGTCGGGTGTGGAGAAACTTCGGGTTTCAACCGCGACAACAATATAACTAAAACTAATGAAGCGTAACACGTTTTATTTAACTAGATATACCTCTAGGACTATTGTGGAATCGCTGATGTAATCTCAGTGGTAATGAGTTGAACAGGAAGCAAGTGTATTTAAGGCTAAGTCAAAGAGAAGCATGATGAGAAATAGACATCACCAAAGCATGTTGAAACTAAATTGCGAAAAACATAATTCATTGATGCCCCAAGGTTGTCCGAAACTTAGTCTGTACGCATTTTTTCATTCGGTAAATCTCTTGATTAACCAAATTACTGCATAATTTTACCCAACGTGCACAAAAACATGAATCAATCGGTTGCTAATTAACCCCTTAGATTGAATCATACAGTTCCAAACCAGGACGGCTCCATAAACGTCGCTTCCGACGCGCACGCGTCATGCACTCTTCATTTCGTCCGCGCACGCTGACAGTCAGCCAGTCGGTCAGTCAGATTGGTACCTAGGCGCTGGTGGTCGAGCTTTTATGCGCTTGGGCTGCCTAATTGTAGCTTAAAATAATCGCGCCGCCAACGAATAAACGATCCAACCTTGACCGATTGGCTCAATCTTGGCTCAATAATTGATCGTTGTTTAAGCATCAATCACAAAGGTCAGTCCTTACCAGTGATCTCTGCGTCCAGGCAGAATCAGTAGCTCAGCGGAGATGGTGCGGATTGATTGCGAATCAACCGGCAAACGAAAGAAGTGCGAAGTTTGGCACGGGTGCAAAAATATAATCAATTAAAGATGCGCTTCCGATAGATACTCCCCCTTCCTGTACGCAACGTGTGCCAACCAACCCCCCCGTAACTTGACAGATGAGCTCAGTTTCGCGTACCTACTTGCAAATCGCAGATGTCGCTACTGTTCGTAAACAACGGGTCCATCCTTCACTGACGCAACAATTTTTGTCCATGCGAAAACATCTTTTTGTTTCGTGGTGAGTGGAAGCCAACAAGAGGCTAGCGTTTCGTATCAAAAGGACGTATTCAACAGAAGTGCAAAAACTAATGTTCATTAAATTGAAATTATTTTGATTTTTCTTTTTGTTGTTGTAAAAAATGTAATAAAAACACATATTTAAACGGTCTTCCATATTAATTGGTGACTGTGCATGCTAGACCAAACCGAAGATCAAACTCGAAAAAAAAATCTGCAAATTATTATTTTTAGCTTCCATTTTGGATTGGCCACCAGATATGTAGCTGTAAAATGTTAGCATAAGTAACCTAATTTATTACTTGCTGGTGCTTAATAAGCGCGCTAGAAGAAAACATGAGTTTCTTATTAATTTTATAAAAGCCGACTATTTTGCCTTTACTTGTTTTATAGATATAATTTTCGCTTCTAGTAAACAAATTCATCATGCCGCACTTAATTTGCATTTACCTACCACAAAAAAGCGGAAACAACAAATGTTTAATGTTTTAATATTTTTTGTTCGGTTTGTTATCGTCGGTTTGCGTCCTTATCAAAAGTAGCGCTTGCCGCTTTGAATCTGACAGTACCACCCGGACCAAAATTTTTAGGTACGCTGACGTTGTTCGGCAGCTGTCAAGTAGCTCCCGGGTTGGTGCCAACCGTCGTCGCGTCGTTGCGAATCAAAAAAGGCAATATCTGAGTCAAAATCTCAGTTCAAGAAATGAGTTCGACCAGTTCAAGCATTTCAAGTTGGTATTTGATTGCCGATCTTCGCATTGTAATTAGATTGCTCTTTATTTACTCGGAAGTTCTTCCAGTACTTTTGTGATCTTGTTCTCTTTGGCTCAACATCCCCACTGGGGCAAAGCCTGTTTATCAGATTAGTGTTCTATTAGCACCTTCACAGTTATTGTTTAGGAGTTTCCTCTGCCAATGGCCATTTTGCATGAGTATATCTAGTGGCAAACATAAAGATATACTAGGTATGCCCAAGCAGGTATTAGAAAAACTTCTAAGATCAACCGGGAATTGAACCCTTAGTTTGATCTTGCTGAATACCCATGTAATATTACGCACTCAAGCCTATCACCCAAGGGCGTAGCCAGCTTTTCGGTCAGGGGGGGGGGGGGCAAGCACCCTTAGCGAAAATGTACCTACTAAGTTTTATAACTAAACGCAACACGATGAAATTGAATATAATAACATTATATTCTAAAAGCTTTATTTAACCCTTAACCCTGTTGTATTTTGTACAATACGTTAACAACAACTCGCCTGATCTACACAAATCAACGTGGTGCTGGTAGCGATGGCCAATTTCTGGAAGATTAAGGATTTTCATTTACTCGTGCAATATGTTGCTCTACAAAACATTCATCAGAAATTATAGCTGAACTCTTTTGGAAATTACGAACTCTTTTGAGGATAAACCTAGAATTTCCAGTTTCCTGTACGCCTTCCATTTATCTTCCAATACTATTTGCTGGAGAAATTCCTCCAGATTTTTTTTTGAATTTTTGAATTCCAGAAGGAATTTCTGTAAGAATTTCAAAAAAAATCCTGTACGAATTCCTGGATAAATTATGGGAGGAATACCTAGTGAAATTTCTGAAAAGATCTCATGAGGAAATCCTAGATAAATTTCTGGAGGATTCCTTGGAGAAAATTCCTGGAGGAGTTCTGGACGGAATCCCTAGTAAAATTTCATAAGAAATGTCTTTAAAAATTCCTTTATGAAATCTTAGAGAAATTTGTGAAGGAATCCTTGGAGGAATGCCTGTAGAAACTTCTGAGCAAATTCCTGGCGTAATTCCTGGAGAATTTCCTTGAGCAATTTTTTGGGTGTATTCTTGGAATCCCTAGGAGAGTTCTGGGAGAAATTCCTGAAGAAATCTCCAGAGGAACTCTGGGAGTAATTGCTGGAGAAATTTATGAAAAAAATCCCTTGATAAATTCCAGGAGGATTTCCTGAAAGAACCCTTGGAGGAATTTCTGGAGGATTCCCTGGTGGAATCTCTGGAGATATCCCTCGAAAAATTTGTTGAGAAATCCCCGAAGTAATTGCTGGAGGAATCTCTGGAGGAATATCTGGAGGAATCCCTGAAAATTTCCTCAAAGTATTCGTGCAGAATTTCCTGAAAGAATCTCTGAAGAAATCCCAAGAGGCGGTATTCCGGAAGAAATTTCCTGGGGAAATTCCTAGATAACATCCCGGAGGAACAAGTGGAGGAGTTCCTAGTGATATTCCTGTGGAAATTTCTGGAGGAATCTCTAGAAAAATTCTGGAAAGAATTACTGGATAAATATCTACAGGAATCTCCAGAAGAATTCTGAGAGATTTCTGTTTCTATTTCTGTTATTTTTCTATTTTTGAAAGAATCCCTTGAGAGATTCCTGGAGGAATTTCTAGTGGAATTCCAAGTGGAGTTCCTGGAGAAATTCCTGAAGGAATCCCTGGGGGTTTCCTAGAAGAAATTTGTGGAGAAATCCCTGGAGGAATATCTGGAGGAATCCCTGGTGGAATATCTGGAGGAATCCCTGAAAAAATCCTGAAGGAATTCCTGGAGAATATTCTTGAAGAATTTCTGAAGAAATCTCTAGAGGATTTCCTGGAAGAATCTTTGGAGAAACTTCTGGAGGATTTCCTGAAGGAATCTTCAAAGAATTTCCCGAAGAGATTTTTCATGGAGAAATCTCTGGAGGATTCCCTTAAGGAGGGAAATCCCCTGGAGGAATATCTGGAGGAATCGGGAAGCAATTCCTGATAAAATCTCGGGAGAAATTCCTGGAGAAATACCTAGAGGAATTACTGACATAATTTCTGAAAGATGTCCAGGAGCAATTCCTGGGGTAGTTCCTGATGAAATTACTGGGGTTATTCCTGGAGAAATTCCTGGATAAAATTCTGGAGGAATACCTGAAGGAATTACTAGAGGTATTTCTTTGGGAACTTCTGGAGGAATCTCTAAGAGAAATTCTCGGAAGAATTACTGGATGAATTTCTAGAGAAATTCTGAGAGAATTCTATTTCTATTCTATTATTTTTCTGTTTCTGAAATCCTAGAGAAATTTCTAGTGGAATTTCTGGAGGAATTCTTGGACAAATCCTTGAAAGAATGCCTGAAGGAATCTCTGGAGGAATCCTAGAAGCAGTTTGTAAAGAAGTCCCTGGGGGAATCCCTGAAAAATTATTGATGGTATTCCTCCAGGAATTTTCTGGAAGAATTTATGAAGAAATCCCTAGAGGATTTCCAGGCAGAATCCTCTGGAGGATTTCCTGGAGGAAACCTTGAAATATTCCTTCGGGTATTATTCCTGGAGAATTTCCTGGAAGAATTTCTGAGAAAATCTCCAGAAGAATTTCTGGAACAATTCTTGAAGTAATTGTTGACATAATTTCTGAAGGATGTCCAGGAGCAATTCCTGGATCAATTCCTAGAGAAATTTCTGGAGGAATTCCTGATGAAATTCTTGGGGTAATTCCTCAAGAATTTCCTGGAATAGTTCTTGGAGATATTCCTGGATTAATAATCTTGGAGGAATTGCTGGAGGTTCTCCTTTGGGGAATTGCTGGCGGAATCCGTGAGGGAATCTCTAGAGGAATTTCTTCAACAACTTCTGGATGAATTTCTGGGGGAATCTATGGAGAAGCTCTGGGAGAAATTTCTGAAAAAAATCCCCTGAGAAATTCACGGAGGGATTTCAAGAGAAATCTCTGGAGGAATTCCTGGAGAAATCTCTGCAGAAATCCCTGGAAACGTTCCTGGACGAGTTTTAGCGGAATTCCTAGAGAAATATCTGTAGCGATTCCTGGAGGGAAAACAGGAAGATTTCTTGGTGAAATTTCTGGAAAAATTCCAGAAGGTATTCCTAGAAAAAAAACCCTGGAAGAATTTCTGAAGCAATCCCTAATTTATGATGGCGTTCCTTGATTAATTCCTGGTGTAATTCCTGAAGGAATCCCTGAAAAATTCTTGAAGGTATTCCTGGAGAATATTCTTGAAGAATTTCTGAAGAAATCCCTAGGGGATTTCCTGGAAGAATCCTTGGAGAAACTTCTGCAGGATTTCCTGGAGGAATCTTCAAAGAATTTCCTGAAGAGATTTCATGGAGAAATCTCTGGAGGAATCCCTTAAGCAATTCCTGATGGAATCTCATGAGAAATTCCCGGAGAAATACCTAGAGGAATTGTTGACATAATTTCTGCAAGATGTCCAGGAGCAATTCCTAGAGAAATTCCTGGAGAAATTCCTGGGGGAATTCATGTAGAAATTCCTGGGGTAATTCCTAGATAAGTTCCTGGAGAAATTCCTGGATAAAATCCTGGAGAAATTCCTAGAGGTATTTCTGGGGGAATTTCTAGAAGAATTACTGGAGGAATTCTGGGAAACTTCTATTTTTATTCTATTATTTTTCTATTTCTGAAAAAAACCCTTGAGAAAACCCCGGAGAAATTTCTAGCGGAATTTCTGGAGGAATTCTTGGATAAATCCTCGAAGGAATTCTTGGATAAATCCTCGAAGGAATTCTTGGATAAATCCTCGAAGGAATTCCTGATGAAATTCCTGAAGAATTTCCTGGAATAGTTCTTGGAGAAATTTCCAAATAAAATCCTGGAGGAATTGCTGGAGGTTATCCTTTATGAATTGCTGGCGGAATCCTTGAAGGAATTCTAGGAGGAATCTCTGTAGTAAATCTTTCAACAATTTGTGGATGAATTTCTGGGGGAATCTCTAGAGAAGCTCTGGGAGAAATTTCTGAAAAAATCGCCTGAGAAATTCCCGGAGGAATTTCTGAAGAAATCCCAGGAAAAATCATTAGAAAAGTTGCTGGAGGAGATTTTAGTGCAAATCCTGGAGGAATGCCTGCAGCAATTCCTGGAGGGAATACTGGAAGATTTCTTGGCGGAATTTCTGGAAAAAATTCAGAAGGTATTCCTAGAAAAAATCCTGGATGAATTTCTGAAGGAATCCCTGAAGCATTTCCTGGAGTATTTTTTTTTTCTTTTTTGTCTGTATTAACGAGATTTTTAACCCTAGGCTAGTTCATCTCGGGACCCACGTTTTACTTCCCTTCCGAAGGAAGAACCCACATTTTGTGAGTATGTCGGGAGTGGGATTCGATCCCAGGTCCTCGGCGTGATAGTCAAGTGTTCTAACCACCACACCAGGTCCGCTCCACCATTTCCTGGAGTAATTCCTAGAGGAATTCCTGAAAAAAATCATGGATGAATCTCTTAGGGAATTCGTGTAGGAATACCAGTAATAATTCCTCAAGAAATCGCTGATGGAGTTCTTGAACAAATTCGGGAGGAATCCTTAGAAGAGTTTCTGAAGAAACTCCAGAAGGAAACCCGGAAGAAATTTCAAGAGGAATTACTAAGGGAATCCCTAAGCAGTTCCTGGAGGAAGTACTGAATCAATTCTTAGAAAAGTTCCTTAAAAAAATACGATGAGGAATTGCTGGAGGAACCCTGAAAAGAGTTTGTGGGAGAATCTTTGGAGGATGTTTAAAATAAGTTGTTTCAGAAAGAATCACAGACGGAAGTCCCGAGTTAAGTCCTGCAGAAATTCTCGGAGAAATCCCTGGGGGATATCCTAGAAGAATACCCGTAGAGATTAACGGAGGAATCTCCAGAAATACTCCTGGAGGAATCTCTATGAGAATTCCTGGAGGAATTTCTGGAGAAATATCTATGCGCATTTCAATTTCCAGAGGAATCTCTGAAGAAATTCATGGAGAATTCCCAGTAAAAATTTCTGAATAAATTGCAGATGGAATCCTTGGAGAAATCCTGAAGGAATACTAATAAGAGTTCGTGGAAGAACGCCTTGAGGAATCCCTGTAACAGTTCCTGAAGAAACCCCAGGAGAAATCCTGGGGAATTCCTAAATAGTTCCTGGAGGAAGTATTGGATTATTTTTTGGAGAACTTCTGAAGGAACTCTAAAAAGTGTTCCTGGGGGAACCCTTAGAGGATTTTTTTTAAATAATTCTTGGAGTTGTTTCTGAAATAAACACAGAAGATATTCCTGGTCGAATCCTTGGAGGAATGCTTGAAGGAAGTTCTTGAGGAATCCCGGAAGCAATCCCATGATGAATTCCTTAGGAAATCCCAAGAAAACTTTTTCAACAAATTCCTGGAAGAATTTCTGTAGGAAAAAAAAATGAAGGCATCCATGTCTGCAATATTTTTTGGACGAATTATTGTTTAAGGAACTCCTGGAAATTTCTGGAGGAATTATCGAAAAAAGCACTGGAACAATCACTGAAGGAACTTCTAAAGATATCCCAGGAGAAATTCCCGGAGGATTGCCTGGTGAAACCCATACAGGAATTCTTGGAAAATTCTCTGGAGCAATCCATGCTAGAATTACTGAAGGAAGCCATGGAAAATTCTTGAATGAATGTATCGTTGCAGAAGTATTTGTAAAAAACTGAAGGAATCGTGGGGGAATTCTTAAAGCATTTCTTGGAACAAACCCTAAAAAAACTATCTGAACCCTGCAAGATGTCCATGGAAGAATTCACGAAAGAGAAACTCCTGGATATGTTCCTTGAGGAATTTCTGAAAGAATCCTTGGAAAAGTTCCTGAATAACTGCCTAAAGGAATTTCTGGAGATGTCCTTGAAAGAATTTGTAAAGAAATCCCAGGTATTTTTATCTTAGCATGACGTTTGTTTGAATTGAATACAAGTGAAAATTCGTGTAGCAATAGCATATAACTGCACTCTATAGCAGCATATAATTCTACAAAGTCCTTGTTTTTCCTTATCGGAAACTTGCCATGCTGTTTTTGTGCTCCATGAATAAACATCACAAAATGAGCGATTCCAAGCAACAGCATCAAAATTAAGGAAATTTTTTAATTCATGATTTTCTATTGAACTGAAACTTTGCACAGTTTTTCAGTTCCATCTAAATCGCCATTTTTCGATACAAATTTTTATTTTGAATCACGACTAACTTTTCGAAAGGGTGTATGTGAAAATGGTTCAATAATATTCAAAAATCTGTACAGCCAAAATGGTTCGTTCGATTGCTATGAATTTTTCAGCAAAGTTAGATAACTAAATGGTGATTCCTATGAAAATATACACTGTGAAAAAAACATCTTTTTTAACATTAAAAATATCATTTTTGTCACAAAAACTCAAATATCTCAAAACCCTATCTTTTTACCAACGCATTTTTTTTAGGGAAGACGGTCCATTGTATTAGCAATCTACCATAAAAATTTGGTGATGGTAAACTAATAAACAAAAAAGTTATAACATTTCAAACCTTTCACAATTTTCACATTTGGTAAATATTTTTTTCTGTGTAAATTATTTCGGTCAGAAATCGCAGTTTGATGCTGATTTTATTGTTCAGCAAAGTTAGATAACTAAATGGTGATTCCTAAGAAAATATACACTGTGAAAAAAAATCTTTTTTAACATTAAAAAATATCATTTTTGTCACAAAAACTCAAATATTTCAAAACCCTATCTTTTTACCAACGCAATTTTTTTTGGGAAAACGGTCCATTGTATTAGCAATCTACCATAAAAATTTGGTGATGATAAACTAATAAACAAAAAAGTTATGACAATTCAAACATTTCACAATTTTCACATTTAGTAATAATTTTTTTAGTGTAAATTAGGCTAATACAAATTTCGATTTTCTCTTATGTCACCGCCCCCTCGGAAAATTTTGGTCGGAATTCAACATTTTGAGGGGGGCACAAATAAAATGTTCAAGAAAATCAACAAATTTAAGGTGTAATTCGAGTTCCACAGAAACTTTCTTAATAAATCCGATGAGTTTATCTATGTTGCCTAATTGTTTGGATATTTTTCCATCGAATACATTTATTATTTATCATCCTCCCCCTTAACGAGTCAACGAGCGCTGTGACAAAAGAAGAAAATGAGATTTGTTCCTGCCTTTATTTCGGCCGGAAATCGCAGTTTGATGCTGATTTTATTGTTAATGGCCTTGCGTGAGTAAAACAAGCTGTTTTTATTATGTATTATGTATATTATATGTACAGTAATGTTCCGATTTTATCACGCCCTCCGCGTATTAGTCGTTTATTCATTATTTGCTGTTACATTTGAGGACAAGTGTTTTCCCTCTTCTTCAAAATGAATGTTGAAAGCGTGTTTTGCAACGTTAAAAATATTGAAATGGGTATAGATGTTGAAGTATATATCAAAGCATTTTTGAAAAGTGGCGTGATTAATTGTTTAAACTGATGTCGCTGATGGTACGGTGACATGACTCTCTGCACTTAGCACTTCTGGCAATTTCTCAGTTGTTGTCGTTTTCGAACTTCCTACGCCCTGCTTTACCGATGATATACAGATGGCTCGTTTGTCAAAGTCTAGACGGCAGGACGTGCAAATGCGTAAATTTGGATTCAATTTGGGCATAACCAGTCTCTTTCAGATTATCTATGGTGCTTTCGGTGAGATTTCGTAACTCCTTTGATCATTTTTTTTCATCAAACGGTCTACAAGAGAGAGTTGAGTTGAAGACCTTTGAGAAAGCGACTGTTCATGTTGTTCGTTAGATTATAATAAACAAAATCACTTATTAGTTTTAACTGACTAGTTTGGTGTTGTTTGCTTGGCTGAAGAAAAAATTTACTATTTAATATCCATAGCGGTAGTATTTTTTTTTTGCTTTTTCGTGAGCATTGTCATGGTATGTATACAGACAAACAAACGTAACACTGACGAAATTTTCATTGACCACGCCTTTAACGATCATTTTGAATCTTGGTTGTGGCTTTCATAACCAGAAGAGAGCCCATCATTTTTCTTTGCGTTTGACGTTTCACACTAGCGCCTTCTGATGACGATATTGCACATCGCAGTATTTCGTGAAACATTTCCACCAGGTGGGGGTAGTGTGAACTGGGCGATGGATTTTCACGTGGTAGGTAACTCTCATGCATTTGTTGTTGTTGAAGTTACTCGCATTCTTCCGATCATAAAGTCTGTTCTCTAAGAGGTATTTTTTTGAAGATAAACTAGACGTATACGCGTATATAAAACTTTTATTATACAGCTTTTGTCTTAAAAATAAGTTTAATTCCATTTTTCTTATAATCAACAGCGTTGAAAAATCAAGGGATTTTTTCACCAGTCACGTACAATAAAAAGTATGACACTCTCAATATTTTTGATCAAAACACTGGATCGCGTCTAAGTTTCAAATAGATACTATAGAAATTATGAATAATCAAACAAAAGTATCATGAAAACAACTTGTTTAATTCAGGCGGTAGCCTTTACAATAAAATCAGCATCAAAAAATAATTCTCAAAATAATTTACACAGAAAAAAAATTTTTTTTGTTACTAAATGTAAAAATTGTGAAATGTTTGAAATGTCATAACTTTTTGTTTATCAGTTTACCATCACCAAAATTTTATGGTAGATAGCTGATATAAAGGGCCATTTCCCCTAAAAAATTAACGTTGGTAAAAAGATAGGGTTTTGAGATATTTGAGTTTTTGTGACTAAAATCATATTTTTTTTAAGTAAAAAAATAAATTTTTTACAGTGTATATTTTCTAAGGAATCATCATTTAGTTATCTAACTTTGCTGAAAAATTCATAACAATCGAAAAATCCGTTTTTGCTGTACAGGTTTTAGAATATTTTTGAGCTGTTTTAGCATACACCCTTCTGAAAAGTTAGTCGTGAGTGAATATGAAGGTTTAATATCGAAAAATGACGATTTAGATGAAATTGAAAAACTGTGCAAAGTTTCAGATATTTTTGAAATGGTCGCTCAGGATCGACTGACATGACTCCGTGGAATTCCTCAAATTTAACCATTCATCCAAGTTTGTTATTTGGTTAAATTCTATGATAAGATTGAAGTAGATCTCTTGGAGAAATACTTGGCGAAATTTCCTGTGATTCTCAAAAAAAAAAAAAGGTTGGATAATTGTGGATAAAAACCTCTATTAATAGAATAGTCTAGAGAATAGTTTTTTTTAATATTTTTTCTGGAACACTTGAATTATTGACAATCTTTGAGTCGGCTTGAATTAAAAAAAAATCTGTCGGCCAGGGGGGGGGGGCACGGCCCTCCCTGCCCCCCTCTGGCTACGCCCTTGCTATCACCTACTAATATCATGTGAAAAATGATCCACTAGAACGCGATTTCAACATAACAGTAGTGGAAGGCATCAGCCTTATTGATTGATCGGTGCAAACTTGTTGAATCAACCTGGCAAACCATTGATTACACTAGTTTACAGCATTTTTGAACTCGGTAAGCTGATGATCATTTTTGGTGTAGAATCATGCCCTGAGTTCAAAAACGCAAAAGAAAAAAATCACAGTAGAGCGCAATTTCTTTCGACTTTCCATACAAGGGTGATGATTTGAAATCGATTTTTGTTCTATTTTTAAGCAAAGTCGCTCACTTCAAACATCTCATTCTCCGTAATCAATGCTCCGATTGAGCTGAAATTTTTACTGTAACTCGCCTACACATGATATGTCAAATAAACGTCGAAAAAGATTTTTTAAATAGGGTTTTTCTTATTGAAAAAAATACATTTCTTCAAAAAATTTTGAGAATTTCGCTAAAATTTAAGGAGATTGTCCCTAAAACTCGCCAATATCTTGAAATTCATCAAGCTGACGCAAAACCTGTATTCAGATGATCGAATGGTATTGTATTCAGCTTTTAATTTATGGAAAAAGATTTAAAATTGGTTGAACAAAACGCAATATATTTGAATTTTAGTAAATGACATATTTTGAAAAGTTGTAAAACTCGATATTGAGCTAAAACTCAAAAACTGTTCTACTTAAAATTTTTTGAAGGTCGGTTTCGAAATCAGCGCTAAATTGTGCTTTAAAAATTTTGGTCGTTGGCAGAAGTTCACGACTTTCGTTTTATTTTGTAAACTAGTGTTATGGGCACGCTGCCGTTGAGATGTAGCAAAACGGAAAAACAACCCACCCAATGCCTCCGACTTGGTGATGGGGTCCGTGATTGGTCCTAAACTAAGTGTGTTCGGCTACTTAAGTACAGGTGTAGTGGTCGTTGCAAATGATTGTTTACACTCGTATGGTTTTTGTTTTGGAGTGTGCTATTAGCTTAGGAGCAACGTACTAACTTTGCCTTCAAATACCTACATTGAAAACCAGCAGCTTCAGTCTTTCGAAAGGAATACAAAAAGCGTCAATATATTGAACTACCTTAAACTGTTGTGGGTGGCTGATGAATTACTCCGTCCGGTGTTTAAGTTCCTACAAAAATAAATATTAGCTAAACTTCCGCATATGGCAGGTGGTATAGATTCTAGTACTTTTTTTCTGTGATGTAATATCTGTTACCGACAACATTCCCATGGCCGCCAAACCCTTCGTCTCTCCCAAACGACCAAGATGGCATTGCTTCAGAGAGATGCTAGTCACAACGAACTTTCAAGGTTAGCAGCGTAGCCTGCATTAACGAACGTCTTTCAATCATTTAATTAATTGGTCCGTACACTGGTGAAGTCTTTGGATTGCTTCGATTTGTGCCTCTGTGTTTTTGATAAATATAAAGTGTATCCCTGCTCTGAAAATCGTGCATTAGTGGAGTCTGTATCGCGGCTGAGGTTTCGAATCTAGACTGCCGTTTTTGAAGTGAAGTTTGATGCAGCTGGGCAGTTAATTTCGTTTTAATTTCCCGGTGTCGGCTTGATTCTTGAAAAATGCTGCCATTGATTTAACTACAAATGCAAGTATCGATCGGTGTAGCAATCACAACAGGCTTTTTTTTCTATTCGCTAGTGTTTGTGCTGCTTGTGGTTGTGTTCTGCCATCCACAGTGTTGCTGATGCTCATACTTTCCCTCCGTTATACTCGTTAAATTACGTCATCGCAGATTCTGTTGTTTCTTCTATCCGTGGTCATTCGCTCTACGTGACTACAACGTCGCTTCACCGACCTTGACGGTGTTTAATTATCATATACCATAAGTAAGGGAATTTGACTGAGTGTGTGCTTATCTCGCACCCTATCTAGAACAACTGTGGAAATAACGTCATTTAACATCGAGTAGGTCACTATCACTACCATGGATCCTCACACAGGAACAACTAGCACACTTTTTTTCAGAATTGCCAAAACTAGTTGCATCTATTTTCAAAGAAGAGTCGTCTAAACTAAATGAAGATATTGTCCGAAGTCAGGAATTTATCTCTGATAGGTTTGAACAAATTCTGCTACAAATGCAGAGTTTGCAAAGGGAACTGCGCGAGTTACGTTCGAAAAATGAAAATTTGAAGCTCGTTCTCAACAATTTAAAGAGTACTACGAAGTTAGTAACTGACACACTACATCGCTGTGAAGCCGATGTGGATAACCGAAAACGATCGGAGTTGGTATCCAATGCTGTTATGCTTGGTGTTCCTCGTTTGCCTAATGAAAACACTCTGGACTTAGTCTTGAAAACCTGTAATACCGTTGGTTGCAATTTTACAAGAGATGCGTTTGAATGTTGCGAACGAATCCAAAAGTCTTCAAAAGAACCCCAGCCAATTAGAATAACCTTCAAACGTGAGATCCAAAAAGAGGAGCTCATGAATTGTAAGAAAACATATGGGAAATTGGAACCACAAATGATTAGGGGAATAGCATGGCCGCGAGTCGCAACCAACAGTATTGTAATACGTGATGATCTAACACCATTGTCAATGGCGTTGTTGCGTGAACTGAAACAAATTCAAGCAACTGGAAAACTCAGCCTCCTGTCACCGCAATACTGCCCCACAGGAAAATAACGAGCCAACATCTCTGGTTCCCACTTCCAGCCGTCTCGTTGAATACAATAGCGGCGGCTCGGCGGCTTGGTTCCCCATGACAGCGCAAAGTTTGTAAACAAACATGATTCCAGGAGCAAAAATCAAAAGCGGCGAAACTTTTTTACACAACCAATTTTTTGTTTCACCTTTTAAAATCGTTAGTTTAAGCAAAACATGATTTTTAATTTCGCAATTATTTATTTAAAATGAAGTCGTAATAGTATCAGCTCGTCTTCGTCACGGGAATAAAGTTTCCATAAAATTTATAATTGTTATTGATATGATTCAGCCACAGTCAATAATCGTTCCTGGATTTTGATGCTGACCTCAAAAACATGGCCACATGACAGGAGGCTGGGAAAACTGCGCTTTGTTTGGCCAGGGAGGAACGGATCAATTATGGTAAAGCAGTTTGTCAAGTCAAAACCAATAATAATTAGATCACGTGCGGATTTAGGAAAGATCACTGGACGGATCTAGTTTGATGTTAAAGATGCTGCTACGGTTGTACATTGAAAACTGATTGTAATGGATATTCAAGAATCAAACAACATCTTTGTTGAATCCCCACTAAATTTCAAATTCCCTACTTCACATTCAGCATTACGGTTAATCCAAATTAACATAAGAGGTATGAATAACTTCGAGAAATTCGATTCCCTTCGCATGTTTATCAAAGGTCTGAACTGTGATATAGACGTTATTGTGATAGGTGAGACTTGGGTTAAGCAAGAGCGATCGAAGTTCTACTGTATTCCAGGTTACAAAAGCATATTTTCTTGTAGGAATAATCCATCTGGAGGATTGGGAATTTTTGTCAAAGAAACCATGCGGTTCAATACACTCACTAACACGACGGAACGTGGGTTTCACCATATTGCAATTCAGCTTCATACTGGTTACACTCCTATAACTCTTCATAGCATGTATCGACCTCCGGATTTTGATTTCAACTTTTTCGCGAATTATCTTGAAAACATTGTGGTGACAAATACGCCTGATTCAACCATGTTGCTGGTAGGTGACATGAACATTGCTATCAATAGTCAGAATCGCGAAACTCTAAAGTACTCAGATTTACTATCATCGTACAACATGATGGTAACCAACAGTAACGTAACTAGACCTTCCAGCAACAATATCTTGGATCACGTTGTTTGTAACACTGAATTAATGAACAGAGTAACCGATTTCACGATAGATTGTGCCTTCAGCGATCATAGTTTCATATTAACAGATTTGAATATTAGGATTGGGCGATCAAAAAGGAGATTAACGAAAACTAGAACTAACTTCCAAGCAGTCGATGCAGACTTCCGCAGCTTTCTCGAAAACTTCGATTTCTCGCTTTTAGCTCCATCTGAGAGGCTTGCATCAATTACAGGTAAATATAGGGACACAGTGCAAAGATACTCTATAACATATTCTGTGGATGTCAAGCTAAAAAAAGACGTTTGTCCATGGATGAATCTTGATATTTGGAAACTATCAAAAATGCGCGACAATTTACTTAAACGAAAAAAGTGGTTCCCTACAGATCAACACACGATTGAACTGTTACAGCACGTTAACCGAAAGCTAATAATCATTAAACGAAATGCCAAGAGGAGTTACTATCAGAGAATGTTCAGTACTACTAACCATAGAGCTCTCTGGAGAAATATCAATGAGCTAATAAGTGAAAAAAAAGCAAGATTTAACAACCCCATCACTAGTAGTAAACCAAACGGAACTAACAGAACCTTCTGAAGTAGCAAATATTTTCAACGAATACTTTTCATCTGTTGGGCGTAACCTAGCGAATCGTTTGACTTCGAACGGCGATGTAAATTGTTTTCACACAATGCAAATGTCTGAACATTCCATGTTCATGTTTCCGGCATCTTCTGATGAAGTACAAGGAGTTATTACTAGCCTAGATGTTAATAAAGCCACAGGTTGCGATGGATTTCCGATATCTGCGCTCAAAAAATATAGTCACCAGCTGAGTCCGTTGCTCTCTGATTGCTTTAACATATGTTTGAGTACGGGAGTGTATTCAGACTGCCTGAAACAAGCTCTTGTGTACCCTGTTTTCAAGTCAGATGATCCTAAAATTCCAACGAATTACCGGCCAATATCGGTGTTGTCATCGCTCAACAAAGTGTTCGAAAAAATGATAGTCAACCGTCTTAACAACTTCTTCGCGTCGTCAGGATTTTTATATCAACACCAATTTGGGTTTAGAACCGGATCTTCTTCAGAAACCGCGGTTGTAGAATTTGTTGATGAAATTTCATCGTCCTTGGACCAAAGACATCTGGCGGGTACTGTTTTTCTCGATCTATCTAAGGCATTTGATTCAATAGACCATAACATGTTGTTAAAAAAATTAGACTACTGTGGAGTTCGGGGGTTAGCTAACCAACTATTAAGCAGCTATCTATCAAACCGGTATGGGGCTGTCCATAAACCACGTGGTCATTTTTTTGGGACTTTTCACAACACCCACCCCCCCTTCCGCGTGGTCATTAGTCCATACAATTTTTTTTATTTGTCCATACAAAATGGTCATTGGCCGAACACAGCGTTCCACAGCATGTACTTATGAAGATTTATCATGCATTCATACACAGCAGATACCAGTATGGAATAACTGTGTGGGGTTCTTGCTGTAAAACATTCCTAAAGGAGCTACAAGTCCAACAAAACCGTTGTCTCAAAGGAATATTTAAACTGCCTCATTTAACCCCATCACTTGACCTTTATAATTTACCATATAATCAAGTCCTTCCTATTCTTGGTCTATTTTTCCTGCGAGCCGCTACAATGATGCACAAAATTCAAAATCGTATGGAGTTGCACCACAACTTTCAGTTCAGTGTAGCAATTCATCATCACAACACAAGGAATGCTAACTTGTTGACTAGACGGCGTTTCAACACCGAAGTCGGGAGAAGACGGTTCAGCAGCTATGGTCCGCAGATATACAACAGGCTCCCAAATCAAGTTGAACAAGTGTTTTTTATTGTAAGATTCAAATTTGAAGTCAAGCGATTCATTCGAGAAAATTTGGTCGATTACATGTTGCGATAGGAAAAGTTAAATCGAAGTGTAAAACCGTCAGTGTATCAGTATGCAGGTAGTATATTTGTATTTGTTTATGTGGTTAATTGTAAAAATTGTGTAGTGTAGTCAAATGTAAAATATCAGTGTACCAGTACTTTTGAATTGAATAATTGTTCTTAAATTATTATTGTTTTTTAATTATTGTATTTGAATTACTGTATTAGTGTAAGTTCATAGGCCTTTAAAGGAACATAAGTTCATTAGGCCTTATATATTGTAAATTTGTGTAATAAATAAATGTTGTGGAAAAAAAAATTACAGCAGGTAGAATGTCTTTATTGTGAAGAAATAATGCATTGTAAACCGTGTGTTTTTCAGGACTGGCAGGAAAGTTACGGGGCAAAATGGACACCCCTGCATATTTTACGTTAATTCTTTGGTTACATCGATCAGTTAAGTAATTTGCTTACGGATTGATCTCCACAAATATAATACTCCTTCTTAGACGAGTTTAATTATCAAAGTTAATTAAATAAACTTTAGGCTAAAATAATCAGATTGATTTTTTATTCAAACTCTCTTAAACGCCATACATTCGTAATTGCCAGTGTTCATTTCGCCCTGAATCGACTACAACATCAAAATTTATATTTAAAGTAAATTCTGATCAAAAATGAAATACTTCATCAAGTGCTCAATCTTCGTATACATGTAGGTAAGGTAAAAACTCACTTGTTTTTATAATGGACACACTCCAAAACTCGTAATATCTTATTTGATGCTGCTTCGAAATTACATATAAGAATTTCACCATATGAAAAACATATTTCAATTTCAATGATATTTTGGTTGTTTTGGAGGAATTTAAATGATACTTTTGAAAAATAGAACAATGGCTTGTTCATTTTACACTTATGCATTGAAAGTTTAACATAAAAGTCAACGGTTTCGATGAAAACAGGGGTGTCCATTTCGCCCCAGGTGTTCATTATGCCCCGATCTCCCCTATAGTGTCTGAACTAGCCATACTTCCTATGTAGCTCCAAGACAATGTGGGCGATAGCCGATGAAACGACATTCCATCCAAACTCTTCTCTACACATCCTCTGGACAAGATTGACCGGGACTGTGTCCACCCCAAATGTGACAAGCATGCGGTCACGCATTGTACGAAAACGCGGGCACACGACCAAAACATGTTCCGCCATTTCCTCTAAACCAGAACAAACCGGACATTCGGGAGCACCCACATGACCAAAACGATGTAGATACTGTCGGAAGCAACGATGGCCTGAAAGGCAGGTCTAATGTTACTTCCCCATAGCACCTGTTAACCCAACTATCTACCCTCGGGATCAATCCGTGGGTCAACTTTCCTTTGGTGAAACTGTTCCACGTGCGCTGCCACTTGACTATGGAAGTCAACCTAGCAGTCCTTCGTATGCCTCTTGAGCCAAGCATTTCACTCTATATCCTCCTCGATAAGGATACTGATAGGCATCATACTAAAAGTGATTACACAGAGCGCGTCATGTGACACGATACGGTACGCGCTCGCAACCCTCAGGCACATCAGCCTGTAAATACTCTCCAGCTTACTACGGTAGCATTCAGTACTTAGCGCATTTCCCAACGCCGGGCCGCCATACCTTAGTGTGGATGTAGCGACACCAGTCAGAAGCTTATGCTTACTGGCGTACACCGCAGAGCTATTGGACATCAGCCGGGACAGTGCCGCAATAGCTGTGGAGGCTCTTTTACAGGCCTACCGAAGGTAAGCTTATCGTCGATCATCACGCCCAGTGTTTGACGGAGCGCTTCGACGGGATAGTGCACTCGTCTACACTGATAACCGCCTGCTGCTTCGACTTCCGGTTGATCACAACCGTCACCTCAGTCTTGTGATGAGCCAACTGCAGTTTCCGCCTCCACAACCCTGATCGAGTGGTCGGTAGTAAACTTCACCTCCTCGATCGATTCACCATAAACTTCGAGCGTTATGTCGTCGGCAAATTCGTAAATCTACACTCCCACTGGGTAGTATAACCTCAACACCTCGTCGTACATGACCCAGGATGGAACCTTGCAAGGCTCCTGAGGTTATGTGAAAGCACTTCCGACCCACCTCTGTGTCGTAAGCTAGTACTCGATTCTGAAAGTAACTTTTGAGTATCTTGTACAGGTACCCGGGTATCCCCAGACGCAAGAACGCCTCGGCAACAGCAGACTGTTGAGAAGGATAGAATATAGCCATGAGTCGTTAGAAAAGAAAAGTAGGCTTTGAAAATGACAGTATTACAAGTCTTCAGAGATATCAAATCAGTCTTTCAACGAACGATAAGAAGTACAGAAGCAATTAGGATTCCTGCGGTCACAACAATGGTGCAGTCGAGTCTCCCACAAGAAGAAGTGAATCCTTCAAAATTTATTTAATTGACAAAAATGAAACGCTTATTTGAAATTGGAAGCTAAACCTAAGTCTGAATTTTGAAACGAGGTCGAATTGCAATGGCTTTATTTATTTATTAACGCGGTCACGAATGCGGTACATACATATGGTACATACTTCAAAGAAAATGGGCTCTGATAGAGAAGGCAGAGTTTCCATAAGTTGGTCTCCGATAGAGAAGGCGGAGTATCACAAAAAAAAAGCTTGGGCTCTGATAGAGAAGGCAGAGTACCCATGAATTGACCTCCGACAGAGAAGGCGGAGTGTCACAAATAACATGGGCTCTGATAGAGAAGGCAGAGTTCCCATTAGTTGGTTTCCGACAGAGAAGGCGGAAAACCAAAATTTCACTAAGTTCTTGAAGTAGAAACCAAACTCGGTTTTGACCGTATAATATTGCATTAAGTGTAAGCACGTCACTGTCGTAGAGATGCACGGTTAAATGAAGTGGTAAAAATTGTCCAAAGAAAGTAGCCAGATGCTTATTGGCAGTATTTTTGTCGTTCAAGGATTCATCATCCAAATATGAACATTGAGCGCTAGTTTGACGAAATTTATACAGCAGAAGTACAAAGCTTGATTGGAACGGCTCCCGGTGGTAAACTTCTTCAGCTTGAATAGCCAAGAAGCCAAGTCCATATTTAGTAAACTGGCCTTTGCACGTCAGTTATATTTGGGTCGTTTCAAATTATGGGATGGATGGATTAGCACTTGGACAAGGGGGAGTCGCTGAGCACATCTTTACTTGCGCCAATTATTTTCAGTGTGCCACCGGGTATTGAATTGTGCCTCAGTGTGCCCCGAAGTGCCACTGCTTGATAATTCAGATTTTGCTTGGCAACTACCAAGACAACCAACTGTTTGTTTTCATTTTGCAGGTCAAATGCACATGGTTGCCTAGTTTTTTCACCCAAACTCAAGTGTCAAAATTGTGCCTCAGAGTGCCTCGGTGTGCCACACAGCGTAAGACGGTGTGCTTGGCACCTCTTGGCACAATGTTCCAAGCGACTAGCCCCTTGCACTTGGATGACTTGAAGACAAACTTAATCTGAAGCTGTCTGAAACGCAGCACTAGATTTGTAGACTTAGAAATATCCGGTTGAAAAAACCACAGTGTCTACCACTTTTTTTTGGCTAAAATTTTGAAAACGGTCATTTAAATGATGTGGAAATGAACAGAACCAAAGATTCTGAGACTACAGTAAAAGTGTTGACAGCTGATATGTTTTGTTTTCATGGCTTACCTCGATGAATTTTTAACTACTTTTGGAAAATGATGCACGCTTTGTGCACGCTACGACCATACGAATGGAGAATGGAGCAAGGAATGAGATGAAAAAAAAATGCATACGATATTTACAGTACCACGAGTACCACTGAGACCATTGAATTGGAAATAAGATTAGATGATGCTTAAGAAAACTTTCAGCTAGTGAGTAATGCGTTGACTGTTTGTTGTCGTGTTTATTTTATGTTAACGATATTCTGATGATTGTTATATGACTGGATCTGTTTTTAGTTTAAACATTGAACTCAAGATTGACCCTGTAATATCAAATCATTGCTTGTAATTTACGTACCGTCGTGCGGGGCTTCTTTTTACACTTTTTCATGATTTTTCAACTTTATGACATTATAACTCCCAGAGTAGTGAATGGATTTCCACAATTTTTACACATAATAATTGTGAGTATGTATGTAGGATGTATGCAAAATTTGAACTAAATCCATCAATAAACAAAAAAGTTGTTCATACACCAATCGGACACATCTCATATAGAACCAGATGGGGGCTACTTTGGACATTTTTATCTAAAACAAAATTGCATTTCAAATTCCAGGTTTATTTAGAAAACTACTTTATACCAATACTGTAGTATACTATATCAGACATGATTTCAATAAATTTATGCGTTTGAAGATGGTTCCGTGCCACCTTTGGTATTATGAGCAGCGTGATATTGCTATATAAATAGACTGGAAAAAAGGACCATCAATCCTTTATTTGGGTGAAATGGTCATTTATAATGTATAACGATGCAAATATTCGATTGTATATGCTACGTTGATATATTTTGAATGAATTGATCAACCCTTTGAAATTTATGAACTGTAGAAATAATGCTTACAGACCAAATGTTCTGATACGTTATGAATATTTTATTGATTTATTCGATGTATTTTCGCGTCCTGCCAAGCAATAAACGGTCTGTTTGAAAAATAATTTCAACCAAATGGAGGGAAAACTATTGCTTCGTAATAGTCCCAAAGACATCAAACAGATTTGAACCATATTTTGAATTCAAAAAATCCATATTCGAAAGTGTCCAAAGTAGCCCCGCATTTCAAAAGTAACCCCGCACGACGGTATACAAACAGTATTTTAACTCATTCCTGAACCTGATGCTGATCTGACTGAGAAAAGATTGAACATAGTGCACAATTCAAAATGGTAGTTTGGATTTGTAATGCCTAAAGTATTATGTTTGTTATACAATAAAGCAAACGGCGCACGAAGCATTTCATTATTTCACTATAACTTATCGAAATTTGCCAGCACAAATACTTTGTAGCACTATAAAGTGAAGAGTATACTACTAAATTATTGTAATATATACATACAAGATCCACCGATGTAAAAGAATAAGTGATGGAAATTATACATGATTGCCTTATTATTTAAAGAAGATACTAGGGGATTCACTTAACAGCGTGAACCGTTGATTAATTTTTATTCTGATTAAACTTCGCGATCGCCAAGGCAATCTTGGAGTATTTCATTCGTACTTTCATGAAAAATTTCAATAATTAGACAATCATGGCTTACGCAGTTATTCGATTTGTTTAATGAATCCCATCTGCAAGTTGAGCTATTGCACAGATGCCAATTTGATAATTTCTTTTAGTAGTAAGCATCATATGGCGTCCAATGAAAAGAAAAGAAAACTTACATTTTCTTGGGAACTATTAATAACAAAAACGTGTGTTTGCTGAACTGTAGAGAGTAGAGATGGAAAGCAATGTTGAGAAGGATAGAATATAGCCATGAGTCGTTAGAAAAGAAAAGTAGGCTTTGAAAATGACAGTATTACAAGTCTTCAGAGATATCAAATCAGTCTTTCAACGAACGTTAAGAAGTACAGAAGCAATTAGGATTCCTCCGGTCACAACACAGACCAACTGATGTCGACTTGGCTAATGTCGGTACCAAGAGTACCTTTAGTCGAAACGGAGCGGAGTCAATTATTGACGTGACCTTTTGTAGTCCTGGCCTAACAAGTAGTTCGAACTGGAGAGTAGATGATGGCTACACTCACAGCGACCACCTGGGGGTTAGCTACAGTATCGACTACAACAACAGCAGACAGCGGATAGAAGAAGAGGCGGCTAGGCCAAGGCCAAGCCCTCGCGGGTGGAAGACATCATACTTCGACGAAGGGGTAGTTAGGGAGGTGCTCCGCCGTGAGCGAAACTTAATCGGTTTAGACGGCAACGAGCTGGTAGCGGTGCACTCACGTGCGTGTGATGCGACCATGCCTAGGCGAGTCCACCCTAGAAATGGGAGGCCACCGGCTTACTGGTGGACCGACGCGATTGCGGACCTGCGCCGCGCCTGCCTACGGGCTAGGCGGCGGATGCAGCGAGCACGATCAGAGGAAGAGCGAAACGAACGGCGGGTGGTGTTCGCCACTGCAAAAGCCGCGCTTAAGACCGAGATAAGAGCAAGCAAAAAGGCCTGCTTTGAGGGTCTCTGTCAGAGTGCCAATACGAACCCGTGGGGTGACGCCTACAGGGCCGTTATGGCCAAGACGAGAGGTGTGATGGCTCCTACAGAGCAATCTCCAGAGATGTTGGAGGGGATCATTGGAGGACTTTTTCCGCGTCATGATCCTAGTCCTTGGCCTCCTTTCGTAGGACAGCCGGGGACTGGAGCTGGCGATGAGGAGAGGGTCACCGATGTGGAACTTGCGGGTATAGCTAAGTCCCTTAGCGTAGGTAAGGCCCCAGGTCCGGACGGAGTTCCGAACCTGGCCTTAAAAGTAGCAATTGCAGAGGCTTCCGAGATGTTCAGGTCTGCTATGCAGAAATGCCTGGACGAGGGAGTTTTCCCAGAAGCTTGGAAGAGGCAGAGCCTGGTACTATTGCCAAAGGTGGGGAAACCACCCGGAGACCCGTCGGCATATACACCAATATGCTTGATTGACACGGCGGGGAAGGGGCTCGAAAAGATCATCCTCAATAGAATGTTGAGGTTCACCGAGGGCGAAAATGGTCTTTCGAGTAACTAGTACGGCTTCCGGAAGGGGAAGTTCACCGTAGACGCTATCTTGTCGTTTACAAAAACCGCCGAAAAAGCACTCGAGCCTAAGAGGAGGGGAATTCGCTTTTGCGCAGTAGTGACTCTGGATGTAAGAAATGCGTTTAATAGCGCCAGCTGGTCTGCTATTGCCGATGCGCTCTTGCGTCTGGGGATACCGGAGTACCTGTACAAGATTCTCGGAAGTTACTTTCAGAATCGTGTACTAGTCTACGACACGGAGGTGGGTCGGAAGTGCTTTCACATAACCTCAGGAGTCCCGCAAGGTTCCATCCTGGGTCCGGTGTTATGGAATGTCATGTATGACGAGGTGTTGAGGTTGGAATACCCAGTGGGAGTGGTGATTGTCGGATTTGCCGACGACATTACGCTCGAAGTCTACGGTGAAACGATCGAGGAGGTGAAGTTGACTACCGACCACTCGATCAAGGTTGTGGAGGCGTGGATGCGGTCCAGGAAACTAGAGCTGGCTCACCACAAGACAGAGGTGACGGTTTTTAACAACCGCAAGTCGGAGCAGCAGACGGATATCAGTGTAGGAAAGTGCATTATCCTGTCAAAGCGCTCCGTCAAACACTTGGGCGTGATGATCGACGATAAGCTTACCTTCGGTAGCCACGTCGATTATGCCTGTAAAAGAGCCTCCACAGCTATTGCGGCACTGTCCCGGATGATGTCCAATAGCTCTGCGGTGTACGCCAGTAAGCGCAAGTTTCTGGCTAGTGTTGCTACGTCCATACTTAGGTATGGCGGCCCGGCGTGGGGCACCGCGCTAAGTACTAAATGCTACCGACGGAAGCTGGAAAGTACTTACAGGCTTATGTGCCTGAGGGTTGCGAGCGCGTACCGTACCGTGTCACACGACGCTCTCTGCGTCATTACTGGTATGGTGCCTATCAGCATTCTTATCAGTGAGGACATGGAGTGCTTCGAAATGTGCGGCACAAGAGGCATACGCAGGACTGTCAGGATGGCCTCTATGGTCAAATGGCAGCGCGCGTGGAACAGTTCCACCAAAGGAAGGTGGACCCATAGGTTGATACCGAGGGTAGATAGTTGGATTAATAGGCGCCATGGGGAAGTTACATTCAACCTGACACAGGTCCTTACAGGTCATGGTTGCTTCCGACAGTATCTACACCGTTTCGGGCATGCGGATTCTCCCGAATGCCCAGTGTGCAATGGTTTAGAGGAAACGGCGGAACACGTTTTGTTCGTGTGCCCGCGTTTTCGCACAATGCGTGACCGAATGCTTGCCACATGCGGGGAGGACACAAACCCGGACAACTTGGTCCAGAGGATGTGTAGGGATGAGTTTGGCTGGAACGCCGTTTCAACGGCTATCACCCATATCGTCTGGGAGCTACAGAGGAGGTGGCGCGTGGACTCGGAGAGTGGCTAGTCCAGATGCAGTACAAGAGGTGGTCCAGGGGTTCGGAGTCGGCTTCGTAGGTCATACCGGTGCCCTGCGGTCGAGATCGACCCTTACAGCGATTATGTGGCCGCGGAGAGGAAGTCCCGGTAGCGGTGCTGTCGTGGCGTCAGTCTACTGGGTTGGATCTGAGCCCGCGGTTGGAAAGGGGTCCCCGGCAAGGGTGGGGGTGCTGTCTGCAACCTACGGACGCATCTGATAGGGCCTGAAGGGTAGTGATACCCTTCCTTTGCGGGCAGGTCAGATCGGGTTGCATGTGGGCATCAGTTCTTGATGTCCGCTCAGCAGTAGGGCGCCGGCGGGGTTGACCCTGCCCGCCTTCCGAGGACAAAGGGAGTGGCGAGGACCACTCGGAAAACTGGCTAAGCGCCAGCATGCTACCGTGATGGACTCTCCAAAGCGAGTCATCGATGTTCGTTGCTGCAGGCTACGCAGCTGACCTTGTGGGTGCGATGTGCACTAGCCCCTCTCTGAAGCAATACTTTCTTGATGGTTCCGGAGAGACGTAGGGTTTGGCGACCATAGGAATGGTTTAGTGGGTACGAGGAGAGAGTAGTCCTGGCTTTTACTTTTGTTGTAGAAGACGGCCTCAGACCTTCACTACCCTAACCTTCTGTTAGGGTGTCTGTTGACCAGATTATCCCCCAATGGTTTAGAAGGAAAAAAAAGACAAACTGACGCTATCAAACGCATTCCTTAAATCCAGAGTCATTACAGCACAGTAGTGAATCCCCCTCCTCTTAGGCTCGAGTGCTTTCTTGGCGGTTTTTGTAACCGACAAGATAGCGCCTTGTCGGACCTCCCCTTCCGGAAGCCGTATTGGTTACTCGAAAGATCATTTTTGCCCTCGGTGAACCTCAACATTCTATTGAGGGTGATCTTTTCGAGCCCCTTCCCCGCCGTGTCTGTCAAGCATATTGGTGTATATGCCGACGGGTCTCCGTGTGGTTTCCCCGCCTTTGGCAATAGTACCAGGCTCTGCCGCTTCCAAACCTCTGGGAAAAATCCCTCGATAGGCATTTCTGCATAGCAGACCTGAACACAACTCGGTAACCTCTGCAATAGCTTCTTTTAAGGCCAGGTTCAGAATTCCGTCCGGACCTGGGGCCTTACCTACGCTGAGGGACTTGGCTATCCCCGCAAGTTTCACATCGGTGACCCTCTCCTCATCGTCAGCCTCAGTTCCCGACTGTCCTACGAAAGGAAGCCAAGGACTAGGATCATGAAGCGGAAAAAGCCCCTCGATGATCTCCTCCAACATCTCTGGACACTGATCTAGAGAAGCCATTACAACTCTTGGCTTGACCATCACGATCCCGTAGGCGTCACCCTACGGGTTCGCATTGGTACTCTGACGGAGACCCTCAAAGCAGGCCTTTTTGCTTCCTCTTATCTCGCTCTTCAGCACGGCTTTTGCAGCGGCGAACACCACTCGCTGATCGTTTTGCTCTTCCTCTGATCGTGCTCGCTGTAAGCCGATGTCCTCCCATTTCTAGGGTGGACTCGCCTAGGCATGGTCACATCACACGCACGTGAGAGCATCGCTACCAGCTCGTCGCCGTCTAAACCAAGTAAGTTTCGCTCATGGCGGAGCGCCTCCCTAAACACCCCTTCGTCGAAGTATGATGTCTTCTACCTGCGAGGGCTTGGTCTTGGCCTTACCGCCTCTTTTTCTACTCGCTGCCTGCTGTTGTTGTAGTCGATACTGTAGCGAACCGCCAGGTGATCGCTGTGAGTGTAGCTATCGTCTACTCTCCAGTTCGAACTACTTGTTAGGCCAGGACTATAAAGGGTCACGTCAATAATTGACTCCACATCCGTTTCGGCTATAGGTACTCTTGGTACTGACATTTGCGAAGTCGACATCTAATTGCCTCCGCAACGCCTTTGAAACCATGCTCTGAGACTTCTTGAAATGCCTCAGAAGCACCCTTAAGGCCCACTCGGACCCCATGTAGCGCACGTGAGACCTTCGGTAACCTTCGAAAACGTACCAGTAACGCCTACAAAATCCGTCAAAAATCTTCTGGAACTCCCTGCAATGCTTTCGAAACCCCCTCAGAAAACACCACTGAGATCTGCCGGTACCCCGCTGAAACCCTATGGAATCCCCTGAAACGCCCCTGTAACCTTTCTTTGATCCCCCTTATAAAACACCCCCTGGCCACCGTTGCAATTGTTTCCGTCATTATTGAATATTACTATATACAGTATTGGTTCTGAGTAGCTTTCCCTTTTTTATGCAGGGCATGAAATAAGTGCATAAAAATAACATGCACTTTAATGCGAGAAAAAAATTCGAATTCTTCCGATCAAGTGCATACAGGGGATGGTCAAAATGTTTGGGATAGGCAACTTTTTTCTCTCACGAAAAAGTTCAACATGCTCTAACTTTTCATAGAGTGCATCAAAAAATCTTAAATTTTGACTGTTTGATAACCTATTATATGTGAATCGTTGGTACAAATTTGGGCTCGATTGATTAATGTTTCGCAAAGTTATAACCGTTCGGGTAAAACACAATTTTTCAGACAACTTATTTTTGAGTTGTCATATCTCGGAAACCAGTGAACCGAATTGAATGAAGTTTTGAACGTACACCAACAATATGTAAATGCTTCACAAACTATTAAAACATAGGTACTTTTTAAACGTTGAAAAAAGTTATCATGGATTGACACTTTTTGGATTTTTCTCGAAAAAATGTAATTTTTTTACATCAATGTCAATAAATTTTAGTGTTGATATCCAAAGATTTTCCACTTCTGTTCTCAAGTTATCTTTAATCAGATATATTAGAGCCTTTTAGGATTGAAGGAAGAACACACTTAGTAATTTTTGTGTGGTATTGTAAATTTGACTTATTTTCCTCTATATGGGTAAAAATTTCAACCCGGTATATTTTAATTCGCCGTGAGATAATATTACATTTTATAACGTCGTATTAAGTATCAATATATAGTTGATAAACGTTAGAAAATTCATTCAATTCGGTTCACTGGTTACCGAGATATAACAGCTTAAAAATTAGTTGTCTAAATAATAGTGTTTTACCCAAACGGTTCTTACTTTGCGAAAAATTAATCAATCGAGCCCAAATTGGTACCAATGATGCACATATAATAGGTTGACAAACAGTCAAAATTTTAAATTTTTTGATGCACTCTATGATAAGTTACAGCATGTTGAATTTTTTTGTGGGAGAAAAAAAGTTGCCTATCCCAAACATTTTGGCCATCCCCTGTACATGCTCTCCTTCCCACGATTATGTAACGACATCCGCTCAGTTCACGCAATCAAGCGACCACATCAACAATTGCACAGATAGATAGGAACTAATCAGTAACCCATGGCCATTGGCCATACAGATTGAGATCCACAGAATTAAGTTCAAGGCAGCCCAGTAGGTCCTCCCACGCATTCGACTCATACCCTGTTGAGTTGATGACTGACGGACAATGCTTTGCTCGTTGAAGTCGTGATGTGAGCATATTCACATTCACCTAGAAGTGGCAGTAAAATGATCCGATTTCGATGTGCTCCTCGCTACTAGCAGCACGTCGCCAGCGCCAGTCAAAGTTCAACCTCTGCTTAGCCAAATTGGAGAACGGGGTCAACATCGTAACAAGGGTAATCATCTTACTCACAGCAAAGGCAGATGGTTCATTGTTTTGCAAACTTATCTATTCGTTTGTGAGGGTCCTCCGGTTGCGCATCTCAATGATGACCATTAGGGTCCGACGAAGTTTTCAATCACCACCCGCCTGTATTCACAGCCATGATGGGAAGTTTGGTGAAGTGGTGAAGCAAAGTGTGCGCAATTGATAAATCGATTAGCGCGAAATAGCTCAATCAACCTGGCACAAGTGATACTCTGTTGCGGTACGCATCAGGCAAGGCTGAACTGGAAAGCGATTTTTCGCGCTAGTTGCCAACATAAATGAAGAGGCTGTTTGCTTCATATCTCTATTTTGCGCAAGGGAACGTCCATAAATTACGTCACGCAAAAATCGGCCATTTTCAACCCCCCCTCCCCCCTATGTCACACTTTTTGTATGGGACCTCTGAAATTTTTGTATGGGTCGTCACACTTTGCTGAACCCCCCCTCCCCCCTCAAAGCGTGACGTAATTTATGGACGTTCCCCAAGTTTGCGCGCGTTGCCAACTGAAGCCTCCAGGAGATGGAAGCGATGATGAATCGATTAGATTTGAATAGATCTTGGGGGAAGAGCCTATTGATACAATGTTGATGCAAAATAGTTAAACATCCCACTCACCTCTTGTCGTCGTCGCCATTTAACGCTTCGACAATAGGAAGCCGTACGCACCTCGTTTGACTGTTCTTATGCAGAAGAAATACGTTGGTTATACGTACTTTGAAATACAAATTGCAAATTTAGTAACAGATTAAAAAAGAATCGCAAAGAATTCAAATGTATGTAATACCTTCTCTTTGGCATTCCTACGTGCTATTACAGAAATGTATTAAGTTTCCCAAAAATGTTTCGAGCAGATCCATAGGAAACGTCTACATCTTATTCCAGTAGCAAGAAGTATAATGATTTAGTTTGTTTTGATCAAGTTTTCATCGAAATAGAATCAATGAACAGAGACAATGAACAGAGTTTCGAAAGTGGATTACTACAAGATGTTCTGTCTCCATTCCGACGCGCGACGGTGTCAGCATTCTCGTTCGAATAAGTGCGATCGTTCAAACCGATAGCTGTTGTTGCTACAGTGGGTATTTGAGAACGATGATTGCAGCAAGGATGGACCGAAACGATATTTCACGGTTCAATGTCAAGCGCTGATCTGATGTTTGGTTTATTTTTCACGGGTTTTGTTGAACAAAGTGCGCACGATACGAATTAGCTGCACCCCTGCTGGTAATTATTCATCCTAACACGGATGATGATTTGGCACGTTTTGCATCTTTGGGATGGGACAATTGTGATTGTTGTGTATTTTACGCATAAGGCGAAACTGGAAGCATTTCCTTGCTTTGTGGTTTTTGATTTTTTATTAAATAACGAAGCTATATTTTCAAAATCTTTTTTCGAACACACGTAGAGTATGGATCAAGGTATCTTCTGACTTTTTTGTGGTGTAAAATGTTTTTCGTTTTTACGAAAACTATTTTTGAATAAAATTTCACAAAAAAATGGTTTCTGAACAAATGGAAAACATTTTCCACCACAAAAAAAATCAAAAAATACCTTGATCCATACTCTACATGTGTACGAAAAAAGATTTTGAAAATATTGCTTCGTTATTTAATAAAAAAATCAAAAACCAAAAAAAAATGAGGAAATGCTTCCAGTTTCGCCATAGCAAAAAAACTATCACTGATTCCTATAATTCTGAAGCTGACATCGGTAATGCTCTAATTGTATCAACTCAAGTATTTATTTTAAGTAGGTCATTACGTTGGCTTCGTGAAAGAGGGTGACAACTAAAATATGTGATTGTTTCAAAATATGGGGAAGAAAATAGGGCATCCGAATCACACACAACTTAATTCACATAATAAATTCATTATTTGGCATAAATTAATTAACTATATCTATTATCACTGTATCTCGAAATGATCTAATCGACTGTCTGTTTCATGAGCTCATGAATGATTACACTAGTTTACAGCATTTTTGATCTCGGTAAGCTGATGATCATTTTTGGTGTAGAATCATGCCCTGAGTTCGAAAACGCGAAAGAAAAAAATACAGTAGAGCGGAATTTTTTTCGACTTTCCATACAAAGTTGATGATTTGAAATCGATTTTTGTTCTATTTTTAAGCAACGTCGCTCACTCCATTCATCTCATTCTCCGTAATCAATGTTCCGATTGAGCTGATTTTTTTTTACTGTAACTCGCCTACATATTGTTTGTCAAATAAACGTTGAGAAAGAATTTTTAGATTGTTTTTTTTTCTTATTGAAAAAAATACATTTCTTCATATATTTTTGGAAATTTGGCTAAAATTTAAGGAGATCGTCCCTAAAACTCGCCTATACCTTGAATTTCATCAATCTGACGCAAAACCTGCATTCAGATGATCTAATGGTATTGTATTCAGCTTTTAATTTATGGAAAAAGATTTGAAATTTGTTGAACAAAACACAAGATATTTGAATTTTAGTAAATTCCATATTTTTAAAAGTTGTAAAACTCGATATTGAGTTAAAACTCAAAAACTGCTCTACTTAAATTTTTTTGAAGCATGGTTTCGAAATCAGCGCTAAATTGTGCTTCAAAAATTTTGGTCGTTGACAGAAGTTCACGACTTTCGTTTTATTTTGTAAACTAGTGTTATTTAGTAAAATGACTGATTGAGAAATGTGCTTTTACTTCAATTTATAAAAATGGCTTAATTTCGCGTTTTAAGTACAGGGTGCAGCAGGAAAAAATGCGAAAAGTTCAAGGCGCTATCACACGTTGAATATGGGATATATGACTATTTTTTCAAGACAGTGTATCAGTCAATGTCTATATTCTAGCACTACAAAATAAAAATGAACACATTTGATTTTTAACATGTGATAATGCAAGCCCACTTTAAAGGGTATCGATAAACTGCAGGGTGCAGATAAGGCAGAGACGCGATGAGGAAAGGCAACCCGAGCAAAGTTTCATAACAACCGGATAACATACTGTGTTATCTGATATCAAAAACAATTAACTAAATTTGTTTTCATTGAGGCTGAATAAGCAGGCAACATAACAAACATGATAACAACCAAGTATACCCGTGATACCAATAAAATATCTCATTATGTTATCATAAAAGGCATACTGATAACAACTTCTGTACATCTCTCAATTTTGTCCAATTGAAAACTTATTTTGTTATCAGAAAGATATTTGCAACGGTCATTGATAACTAACTACCGTTGTTGTTGTCGACGATGATGCCCCCAGTTTGACAGGTAATGGTAACATGAACTACCAAGTTGATAACACAAAATCGTACAATAAGTTCTGGAGCGAACACTAGTTATCAGTTTGTTACTGCTCAGTTATTGTACTTTGCTCGGGAACCCTGTCCAATATGCGATAAAACGGACCATCATGTGCGGAACTACGAACGATTTCAGCAGCTGGGATTGGAAGCTCGCCTGAAAGCCGTCCATCATAGGAAGTTGTGCAAGGTTTGCCTGTTTGACCACGGCCAATGGAGACGTCGATCGAGTATCCGATGCAACGTCGGGAACTGCCGAGAGCGCCACCACCCACTCCTGCATCGTACTGAGCGCGATTCAACACATGAACAGCATCAGCGACAACTTCGAGCATCGGAATGCAACACTCATGAGCGGTCGCAAAGATCCGTCCTGTTCAGGATCATACCGGTTATGTTGTTCAACGGGAACCGCAGATGTGAAACTTTCGCCTTTTTGGACGAAGGGTCTTCCTTGACGCTCATCGAAGCAAGTTTAGCACGGCAGCTTGAAGCAGTTGGTGTTCCAGAACCGCTAGAGCTGAGATGGACGTCAAGCGTGAAAAGGTAAAATCGCTGCTGGGATGGATGGTCCATTTATGGCCCAGATGGGAGCGCCCTATCGAAAACCGGGTTCGTGAACCTTCACGAATGCAACTGCGGTGCTGATAGAGAATTGAATGAGCTAGTTCGACAGCAGTTCATCCTGGAGGATGCGCTGATTGAGTCGATGCCTCCGTCCGCCGAGGAGAAACGCGCCCGCGAAATTTTGGAAAATATCACAAAAATCGTTGATGGGAAATACGAAACCGCTCTTCTTTGGAAAGCCGACGAAATTGATCTACCCGATAGCCTTCCCATGGCAATGAAACGTTTGCGGAGCTTCGAGGCCCAACTTGCGAAGGACCCAAGTCTTCGCGAAAGCCGTAATCAGCAGATAGTCGACTACGTGCAGAAAGGCTACGTGCATAAGGCTACAGAGAAGGAGCTGGTAGAGATCAGCAGAAGGCAAGTCTGATATCTACCGCTTGGCCTGGTTACGCATCCAAAAAGGCAAAAGAGAAGACTCGTGTGGGATGGAAAGGCGCAGGTTGATGGGATCTCCCTCAACTCCCTACTATTAAAAGGTCCCGACCTGCTAGTATCGCTGCCCTCAGTGATCTGCACATTTCGCGAGAAGCGTGTTGCATTTGGAGGTGATATTCGCGAAATGTTGATGCAGATTCGTATGCGGACAGCGGACAAATATTTCCAGTGTTTCCTATTTCGCTCCGACTCGCGACACCCTGCAGAAGTCTACATCGCAGACGTAGCGATGTTTGGCGCCACATATGCTCGCCATGCGTCGCGCAGCACGTCCTACGAGTTAACGCCGACAAGTGGGCGGACGAATTCCCATTGGCTGTGGCGGCAATCAAGAATAAAACATACATGGATGACTACTACGACACCGCTGACACCCCAGAAGAAGCAGCGGAGCTGGCTGTTCAAGTTAGGATCATCCACGCCCGTGGCGGATTTGAAATGAGAAACTGGGTGAGCAACAGTGAAGAAGTGTTGGAGAAGCTAGGAGAATCCGGGGCTACGAGTCCACGTCTCCTGAAGTCGACGTCCGAGGCAAAATGGGAACGAGTACTCTGAATGCTTTTTTTTTTTTTTTTTTTTTCTTCTAAACCATAGGGGGATAATCTGCTCAACAGACACCCTAACAGAAGGTTAGGGTAGTGTAGGTCTGACAGGCCGTCTTCTACAACAAAAGTAAAATCCAGGACTACTCTCTCCTCGTACCCACTAAACCATTCCTATGGTCGCCAAACCCTACGTCTCTCCGGAACCACCAAGAAGGTATTGCTTCAGAGAGGGGCTAGTGCACATCGCACCCACAAGGTTAGCTGCGTAGCCTGCAGCAACGAACATCGATGACTCGCTTTGGAGAGTCCATCACGGTAGCATGCTGGCGCTTAGCCAGTTTCCCGAGTGGTCCTCGCCACTCCCTTTGTCCTCGGAAGGCGGGCAGGGTCAACCCCGCCCGCGCCCTACTGCTGAGCGGACATCAAGAACTGATGCCCACGTGCAACCCGATCTGACCTGCCCGCAAGGAAGGGTATCACTACCCTTCAGGCCCTATCAGATGCACCCGTAGGTTGCAGACAGCAGGATCTCACCTACCCCGACCCTTGCCGGGGACCCCTTTCCAACCGCGGGCTCGGATCCAACCCAGTAGACCGACGCCACGACAGCACCGCTACCGGGACTTCCTCTCCGCGGCCACTTAATCGTTGTAAGGGTCGATCTCGACCGCAGGGCACCGGTATGACCTACGAAGCCGACTCCGAACCCCTGGACCACCTCTTGTACTGCATCTGGACTAGCCATTCTCCGAGTCCACGCGCCACCTCCTCTGTAGCTCCCAGACGATGTGGGTAATAGCCGTTGAAACGGCGTTCCAGCCAAACTCATCCCTACACATCCTCTGGACCAAGTTGTCCGGAGTTGTGTCTTCCCCGCATGTGGCAAGCATGCGGTCACGCATTGTGCGAAAACGCGGGCACACGAACAAAACGTGTTCCGCCGTTTCCTCTAAACCATTGCACACTGGGCATTCGGGAGAATCCGCATGCCCGAAACGGTGTAGATACTGTCGGAAGCAACCATGACCTGTAAGGACCTGTGTCAGGTGGAATGTGACTTCCCCATGGCGCCTATTAATCCAACTATCTACCCTCGGTATCAACCTATAGGTCCACCTTCCTTTGGTGGAGCTGTCCCACGCGCGCTGCCATTTGACCATAGAGGCCATCCTGACAGTCCTGCGTATGCCTCTTGTGCCGCGCATTTCGAAGCACTCCATGTCCTCACTGATAAGAATGCTGATAGGCACCATACCAGTAATGACGCAGAGAGCGTCGTGTGACACGGTACGGTACGCGCTCGCAACCCTCAGGCACATAAGCCTGTAAGTACTTTCCAGCTTCCGTCGGTAGCATTTAGTACTTAGCGCGGTGCCCCACGCCGGGCCGCCATACCTAAGTATGGATGTAGCAACACTAGCCAGAAGCTTGCGCTTACTGGCGTACACCGCAGAGCTATTGGACATCATCCGGGACAGTGCCGCAATAGCTGTGGAGGCTCTTTTACAGGCATAATCGACGTGGCTACCGAAAGTAAGCTTATCGTCGATTATCACGCCCAAGTGTTTGACGGAGCGCTTTGACAGGATAGTACAGTCTCCTACACTGATCTCCGTCTGCTGCTCCGACTTCAGGTTGTTAACAACCGTCACCTCTGTCTTGTGGTGAGCCAGCTCCAGTTTCCTGGACCGCATCCACGCCTCCACAACCTTGATCGAGTGGTTGGTAGTCAACTTTACCTCCTCGATCGTTTCACCGTAGACTTCGAGCGTAATGTCGTCGGCAAATCCGACAATCACCACTCCCACTGGATACTCTAACCTCAACACCTCGTCGTACATGACATTCCATAACACCGGACCCAGGATGGAACCTTGCGGGACTCCTGAGGTTATGTGAAAGCACTTCCGACCCACCTCCGTGTCGTAGACTAGTACACGATTCTGAAAGTAACTTCCGAGAATCTTGTACAGGTACTCCGGTATCCCCAGACGCAAGAGCGCATCGGCAATAGCAGACCAGCTGGCGCTATTAAACGCATTCCTTACATCCAGAGTCACTACCGCGCAAAAGCGAATTCCCCTCCTCTTAGGCTCGAGTGTTTTCTCGGCGGTTTTTGTAACCGACAAGATAGCGTCTACGGTGGACCTCCCCTTCCGGAAGCCGTACTGGTTACTCGAAAGACCATTTTCGCCCTCGGTGAACCGCAACATTCTATTGAGGATGATCTTTTCGAGCACCTTCCCCGCCGTGTCAATCAAGCATATTGGTCTATATGCCGACGGGTCTCCGGGTGGTTTCCCCGCCTTTGGCAATAGTACCAGGCTCTGCCTCTTCCAAGCTTCTGGGAAAACTCCCTCGTCCAGGCATTTCTGCATAGCAGACCTGAATATCTCGGGAGCCTCTGCAATAGCTACTTTTAAGGCCAGGTTCGGAACTCCGTCCGGACCTGGAGCCTTACCTACGCTAAGGGACTTAGCTATCCCCGCAAGTTCCACATCGGTGACCCTCTCCTCATCGCCAGCCCCAGTCCCCGGCTGTCCTACGAAAGGAGGCCAAGGACTAGGATCATGACGCGGAAAAAGTCCTCCAATGATCCCCTCCAACATCTCTGGAGATTGCTCTGTAGGAGCCATCACACCTCTCGTCTTGGCCATAACGATCCTGTAGGCGTCACCCCACGGGTTCGTATTGGCACTCTGACAGAGACCCTCAAAGCAGGCCTTTTTGCTTGCTCTTATCTCGGTCTTAAGCGCGGCTTTTGCAGCGGCGAACACCACCCGCCGTTCGTTTCGCTCTTCCTCTGATCGTGCTCGCTGCATCCGACGCCTAGCCCGTAGGCAGGCGCGGCGCAGGTCCGCAATCGCGTCGGTCCACCAGTAAGCCGGTGGCCTCCCATTTCTAGGGTGGACTCGCCTAGGCATGGTCGCATCACACGCACGTGAGAGCACCGCTACCAGCTCGTCGCCGTCTAAACCGATTAAGTTTCGCTCACGGCGGAGCGCCTCCCTAAATACCCCTTCGTCGAAGTATGATGTCTTCCACCTGCGAGGGCTTGGCCTTGGCCTAGCCGCCTCTTCTTCTATCCGCTGTCTGCTGTTATTGTAGTCGATACTGTAGCGAACCGCCAGGTGGTCGCTGTGAGTGTAGCCATCATCTACTCTCCAGTTCGAACTACTTGTTAGGCCAGGACTGCAAAAGGTCACGTCAATAATTGACTCCGCTCCATTCCGACTATAGGTACTCTTGGTACCGACATTAGCCAAGTCGACATCTAAGATGGCCAGTGTTTCTAGCAGGATCTGACCCCGCTGGTTCGTGAAACGGCTTCCCCATTCCACGGCCCAGGCATTAAAGTCGCCCGCTATTACCACCGGCCTTCGCCCTGTTAGCACGGTCGTTAAGCGGTCCAGCATTTGCGTGAACTGCTCGATCGGCCACCGCGGAGGCGCATAACAGCTACAGAAGAAGACCCCGTTTACTTTGGCGACCACGAAGCCCTAATAGGTAGTAGACACCAACTCCTGAACGGGGTATTTACCCGTCGTCCATATCGCCGCCATTTTTCTGGTCCCATCCGCGACCCAGTTGCCGTTGCCGGCGGGTACTCGGTATGGGTCCGATATGATGGCGATATCCGTCTCCCACTCAGAAACTGCCTGACAAAGCAGTTGCTGAGCCGCATCACAGTGGTTCAGGTTCAGCTGCGTTACCTGCACTGTGATTTGTTGTTCACTGCGGCTTTCTTGAAGGCCGGGCACCTTGGACCACCCATCGGATGTCTGTTGTTCGAGGATTTCCCGGTACAGATCATGCAGATGGGCGGACTCGTGCAGCTTTGGGCCTTATGACCTTCAGCGCCGCATCGCCTGCACAGTTTGCGCCTGTCGGGGCCTTTGCAGTCCCACGACTTGTGTCCTGGTTCCAGACACCTGAAGCAAACC
This sequence comes from Aedes albopictus, assembly GCF_035046485.1. Lineage (NCBI taxonomy): Eukaryota > Metazoa > Arthropoda > Insecta > Diptera > Culicidae > Aedes > Aedes albopictus. The sequence goes on from NC_085138.1 coordinate 158,884,523, forward strand.
TCTGGTGGCTCGTGGAATGTCAGGTGACATACACACCAACCCACCTTTATGCTCCCTACTTTAACGGACTTTTTGACGTCCGCCACAGGTAGCTGAACCAAAGCTACCTGTGTCCCTGCTGGCCCTTTCCGTAGCTTAACGGCTGCGGCGGCCACCTGCACATCGCACTGTTGCCGCAGTGCCGTGACGAGCTCTTCCACTTCGGTGATCTCATCGATGTCCTTGACCTTCAGAGTCGCCTCATGTGTCAAAGCCCTCACCTGCACACCCTCACCAAGGACCTCTTCTGCCAGCCTCTTATAGGCGGCGCCCTTGTGCTCCTTCTGGCGCTTCAGCTCCAGGATCATCTCGCCCGTACGAGTACGTCTAATACTGCGTACGTCGGCTCCAAGACCCTCAAGCTTGGCGTCGCTTCGCATCATCTTCAAGACGTCCGAGTACTTGGACTGTTCCGTCTTGATGACGATAGCGTCGCCTTTCTCGCGCTTGGCACCTGCCCTCCTACGCCTTGGCTTGACACTCTGAATGCTTTGGCACCCACAATCGGACGCACTAACGTTTTCAACCGAGTTTGGCGAACAACTTCTTCAGTACGTGTCCGGAGGAAAGCGGCCGACAAAGCGAATCGCTCTGAGGATGAATCGTGGCTCTAACTGATATCGATCGGCTGTCACATCTGCTAGCGGCCAGAACCGACCCGGTTCCGCAAAATCGTTCGCTGCATTAGGCCACTCCGAGAACGGTGTCGCGCTTTTGTCGTCCCGGTGACTCATGCCGTGCTTGCTTTTCAACCAAGCCTTGGTCCTGTCCTTGCGACAGAAGACGCTTGATTTTCTGCTCTCGTTATCAGCAATCTGTTCCTCCAGCTCGAATTTGTTGCGCAGGTACTTCTCCTGTATCGCGAGCTCCTTGGCCTTAATAGCGTGCTCCTGTTCCTTCAGCTGCCTCTCGTTCTCCAGGCGGATCCGTTCTTCCTCTAATCGTGCCCGCTCTTCCCTCAACTTCTGCTCCTCCAGCAATCGCTCGTCTTCCAATCGCTGCAATGCTAATTGCGCTCGAGCCCTGGCGGTAGAAGTGCTGGATTTCGAAGACCTCACTTCTCCGATAACATATGTACATCCGTCCAAAGAACGACAATCGATAAATAACGGGACAAGATCACAAATTTGATATTTTTCCGAAGTTGGTCAGCGCTATTTTGATTAACTAAACAATGATAACAAAACTATTGAATGGTATAACGGTTCACGAGAACTAGTTCTTTCTAGAACGATTCCCTTAAAAGAACTGTTTTGCCCATCTCTAATAGGGTATCGCGCCACTTGGGCGGTGGCTTCTATATTCGTCTGTTTTTCACTGTAACTCAGTTAATTTTGAACCAATTGACTTGAAATGTTGTACACGGGTAGATACTATACCTATCTCACTACATTCCAAAAGTTGTGTCAATTGGTTCAAATTTGACTGAGTTATAGTGGAAAACAGACGAATATAGAAGCCACCGCCCAAGTGGCGCGATTCCCTACATCCTCCTCTCTCCTCTTCTTGGCGTAACGTCCTCCTGGGACAAAGCCTGCTTCTCAGCTTAGTGTTCTATGAGCACTTCCACAGTTATTAACTGAGAGCTTCCTCTGCCAATGACCATTTTGCATGTGTATATCGTGTGGCAGGCACGAAGAAAGATTCCCTACATTTAGTTTTCTCCAAACCGGCTCTTGACTCTAGCCGGACGATGCTAATATTGGAACGTCGATAACACCTAAGCCAAAAATCTAATATTATCATAATTGTTCCATAATACAATTCGTCGAGATTTAGGAACTTCATACCTGACCGGTATCCGTACGTTGAAAATATCAATCTAATCTAGGAGATTTGCAGACTAGCAGACCTAATCTGTAGATGGGTAATACGATTTTAATATAAGCTAAACCTAACCTATCGAGTACCACATCGATGTTACCAATTCAACGGATAATTCAATAATAATAATTTCACAGGTACTGCATACACTATTTGTGGCAAATCAAAGTATCTAGGTATATAGTGTTTTACAAAACTATCATTTCATCCGAAATAACCGTAATAAATATCATATAATTCACGCATTAAACTTTATCGCGATGCACGCTACGATCGATCATGCCGTATACAATTGACAATTGTTTTAGAGTCTGTCAGATAGCCTTAACCCTCTAATACCCAATCCCGCCTTTAGACGGGGTATAGTTTGAGCATTTTTGTAATTTTTGTTTCGTGAAAAATCTTTTTTTATATTTTTGGCTGATATTTAGGACTGTTCTGGATATCTCAGAATGGTTTTTGGTGTATTTTAAAGCGTATTTACATTTTTCTTAAATCATTGAAAAATTGATGTTTTAGTCACCTTTTAGAATCATTGTTTATTTTGTATTGAATCGCTACAATTAACATATTTAAAATTCTCCCCAAATCATTCTATCCTTGTTTAATAGTTTAAGGGAATCGAATACACTCTAAAATTATTTTCCTTGAAATTACACAGAAAATAACATTTTCTGTGAAAAAAATTTAAAATTATAATATTTCAACAATAATCATAAAATCTCAAAATGTTTTCATCTCAAAAAATCCGTTCTCCAAATTGACTTCTAGGAAAAATGTAAAAGTGTGGGGATGTTCAAAAATAAAAATTAGAAAAATCAAAAACTAAAATTCACGAAATCGAGAATTAAAAAGAATCATCTTCCAAAACATGTTTAAATCGATTTTAGATGAAGAAAAATGATATTTAGATCAAAATCAAAAATTTGGGTATTAGAGGGTTAAGGACAGACTTGTTAGAATCCCAAAATGGCCGAAACAATGGTCGACTTTAGCACCTACTCACGATTTCGAGCGCACAAATCTCTTCGTAAACAAAACGCGTGCACCTGATCTTCTTATAGTGAAATGTACTGTTGTTTGAAGCTTTCTTCTTGAGATTTGCGCGTCTGAAGTTCTGATGCACTGTTGAAGCGGGATTTTAAGACGTTTGTCCTTAACTGGATTCTGTATTGCATTGTGACGGTTGTCGTCCGTGCTGCCAGAACAGGTCGCATACTTTTTAGTGGTTTGAAAATTTATATTGTCTTCAGCTTCAGGCACCGTCTTGTCAAGGTTAAAGGGCGAACACGAAATTATTGCAACACCTCTATTTGTCTTTAAAATTTCATGTATTCATCGGATAAAATCCAGAATTGCAGGGCAGTTTTATACATATATTTACCTCAGTTTACATATACTGGAACAGTAATTGGGGGTAAAATTTCGTATGAAAAAAATGTTGACACTTTCGTCTAACGCCATCCATAAGAGCTTGAAAATGTTGGTATCCCACACCTTTTCAATATTTTTCGTTTTTTTTTCCGCACTTGTGCCCCATAGTTGACCGTTATGTGTCCGACAAACTTTTTGCTTTTTTCTACACCGTGCTTTTTGAATGGGCGCTGGGTACCCTGTAACGAACGCTCGGGATGTCGATATGGTTTGTGATTAACCGAACGATCATTTGGTACGTTTAAGGCCGCACGGGACGACGTGTAATTTTTCCTATCTTCCCTCTCTTTCTAACAATTTGCCTCGCGATTTTGAAGAAGCAAATATGAATTTCCACTGCACTGACGTAGCTGAAACTTTAGTCGATTGTGCACCACAAGTGAGCAAATGAACGATCAAATTTCTAGTCAATAATACGAAGTAGAAGTTGAGATTTGCATCTTACTAGCAACAGAGCAATGGCGGACGATTCAACCACCGTCCCGTCCGGCCTTAATCTGAGAGAGAGGAGACAGCTGGCTTCGATTGCGTGCTACTTAATGTAAAGGAGGACCTGTCACCAAACTGCCACCGCGAACCGAGCTGAAAATCGCACATTGATGGTGTGGAGTGGCCAAATATCCAAAAGATCTTATTAAAATTTCGCTCCGTTTGTTGTAATTATAAAAGATAAAATATTAATGGTCAGTTTTCCTAGACCAGCACAACGAATTCATTTATTTTCCATGCTCAGTATGCAAATCATTTTTGACCAATAATATATTTTCAAACCATTGTGCGGCCCACAAAGTTGTAAAAAGAAGTAAGAAGAAGACATTTCAACATGTCAGTGAGCTGTCTCCTCTCTCTCAGCGTTTAATGTAGGTTGTAACCGCTCAGTATACGGTCGCCTTTTGTTCGTCTTTTGATTGAAAAATATACCACAGTGATTGAAATAAAATCTGCTTTTTTGCTACCGACTACGAAGAACATCATCCGCAAATCAATCATCATGTTACAACCCGGGTACCCGGTCGGCCACATAAGGGTTAACCAATCTTTGGATTTTTTTTTCACTTTTCAGACGGTTGAATTGCAATCTTGCAGCACATTTTGTTTCAAACCAAAATGGTAGAGCTCTGGATCTTACTTGGAATGTAAAACATTTTTACACTCATTTTCTCTTTAATCTTTTCCATCTTCACCGCAACAAACCACACGGCAAAGCAATTTACGGGGGCTTTAGGACATTACCCCGAATGATCCATTACCCCGAATGACTCATTACTCCGGATGATTTATCTACAAGCCTATATGGAGACTCGCTTATGGTGGACCAAGCAGTTCACTACATTATCAACAAAAAAAAATGCTTCTTCGAGCATATGTTGTTCTTCCTGACCATACTACTGAGGAACGTTTTGGCACTCTAACTGCTTAAGTGATCATCAGATATGTATCCTTCTTTTAAACAAAGGCTATTCTTTCTAGTTATTAATTGAGGGAATTTGTTGGCGTCACAACTGTTAAATATTTATCAGAGATTTTTCCTTCTTTTATTCATAGGCTATTCTTTCAAGCTATACCTACTTATATGAAAGAGTGACTTCACCACATTGGTTTTTTTCGGCCATGTGATACGAAACCAATAATTCAATAGAGATGCTTTCCTTCTTTTGGTTATTGCCTGTTCTTTTAATCATACTATTCAGAGATTTGTTTCGGTTCTATAAAAGCTAGTCCTTTCCGGAATAAACAGCATCCCTTTCCTTCATTTTGGGAATTACAAAATTTATAATTTGGAATACAATATTCGGGGTAATGGGTCATTCGGGGTGATGGAATTCGGGGAAGTGTCATTCGGGGTAATGGAATTCGGGGAAATGTCAAAGAGTCATTTACAGGATATAAACAATATACTTCTAATAGTAACTGTTCAAAATTTGATCAATTTCTGTCCATGGGGAAAAAAAGTTACAGCAATTTGTAAGTGTTGCCCTTTAGTGTTCGCCCTTTAGTGACCAGAACGGGATTTTTTTTTAACTTTTCAGTAAATTAGCCTGTTAGAGATAATGGAAAGTTTAAACATAAACTGGTTAACGTGAAATGGACGAAAATGAGGCTTGAAGTTGAAAAACATTTTCGCTTTTTTTCCTGCCGCATACTGTACACGAAATTTAAGACTACCCAAGTAACATTTTTATGACCAATTAGGCTCGTAGAGGTATTGTGAACCGTAACAAAACTTCATACTTTTGATTTTGGTTTTATGGTGGTTCTAAGAACCTATTATAGTCTATATTTAACTAAGAAATGTTAATTCTGACTTTGTAAGATAAAAATATAAAAGCTTCCCGTCATTAGCCATCAAAACCTTATCTATCTTCTATCTATATAAATAAAAATGGAATGGTGTTTGTATGTCACGAATAGGCTCGGGAACGGATCAACGTATCTACACCATTCTTTCAGTGTTTCGTTAGTGCAGGGCTCAGACGTGTTCGTGCGAAAAAATAATTGCGAAAATCGACCGGGAACGGAATGAAAACGAGAAAGTTTGAAATTATATTTTGCGGAGCATTTGCCTACAGAGCTGCATGTCAAAAAACACAGTTGGCAGGCAGAACGACATTTCCCGGGACAGCTAGTAAATAATAGAATTGGAATTGTGCTTCCCTTGTACGATATAGAATAGCCTATAAAGGCGCATACAATATATATGCAGCATGATCGCAACAGACAACATTTTCACTTTTCAAAAAATAATCAACAGACTGTGATTTTTTGTAAAAAGCAAACCTTCACAATTCTCAAATCTTCACAGTTAGTTGATCCACTAGTTGTCAAATAATGGTCCAAATTTGCGCAAGATTGATAATTTCTACATAACGTGAGAGTGATTTTAGTAAAATGCATAATTTTGAAATTGTTATATCCCCGCATTCAATTAAACGAATGAAATGAAATTTTGAACATTTATGACTTAGTCAGATGCAAATGTTTTATTTATTTTTTTTGTTAGCCCCTCCCTCGCCCCTTGAAAGTCACAAAATATTTAAGAAGCGAAAATAACATGGTAACTCATGACTCTACTTGTTTTTTCAATAGTGAATATGTTGATATGTTTCAATAGTTTTTTTGTCTTTTCTTTTTTTTTAATTTATTTGGAAATGCGGAAAAAGCCTCCTCCCTCTCGTTCCTCATAAGAGGTCTTGGATTTAAAAGAAAAATAATATTTGCATCGTCCTTATTCACTAAACTTCAAACAACATTTCATTTATTTTGAAAATGGTTATAAGAAAAAAAAAACCTGATTAATTCACCTAGTGCTGATAGTCATTTCTCGTCGAATATGTACACGCAGAAAAATCTATGTTAAAATCAAAAATATGTGAGGCAAATTCAAATAAATTGTCATTTTTTTCTGGCCACAAAAATAAAACTATTTGGAGCAAATCGAACGTCACATTTGAAGCTAATGCAATCCATGTTTGAAACAAAAATGCATCTTCTGACAGATTATGTTAGAAACAAATGTAAATATTTTTGTTTTTTTTTTGTGGCAGGTCGGCCCTACGGAAATATTTGTTTTCCCATTGAACTTATTGTGCGTTTAGCACTAAATTGATTTCCAAAAAACTTCATTGGCTTCCGCTGCCTTTCCTATGCGTTAAACATTGCGTCGGAAGTAGTGCGCTGTATAGCAAACCAGATTTACTGTACAGCGCACTACTTCCGACGTCATGTTTAACGCATAGGAAAGGCAGCGGAAGTCAATGAAGTTTTTTCGGAAATCAATTTAGTGCTAAACGCACAATATAAAGTCATTTCCTTCGTTGGAAAAATCCAAGAAAAATCCACCTCCCGTGTTGTACTTTCAATGCCAACATCATGTATACATGTATTAGATAACATACGCTCCCGAAAACAACGGGATTTCGTGAAGACTTTCGGTGAACCTTGCCTTTTTTGCAGGAGGAGATTTTGTTTGATGTTGCAGCTGGAACTTGTGAGTTTTGTTTATGTTCTCGACAGCGGAACGGGGGGCTCCTCAATGGGTATTGTCGCAATAAATGTGTAATTGAGTTAGTTTTAGAAATTAAAATTTTAGTTTTAAACATTTTATCAATTTACCGAATAAACATGAATATTTTTCACTGTTGAAAATGCTTTGACATCCATGTGCACAACAGAACATGTGCTCGATGAACAAATTGAGATTTGAAATTATGAAAAGAAATCCACGTACTCCGGTGAGACTCGAACTCACGACTCCCAATTCGCTAGACGGGCGCTTCTATTCCTTCAAGCTACGGAGTCACTCGACTATCTCCGTCGCCAGCAGGCCTAGAACTGAACTCGATTCCACAATCGAGCTTTGTCCCGCTTTGTCATATTGTGCCTTGCAAGATAAATCCGCGAAACGCGTTTGTCTTCTTCTTTTTCATCAAGTTGCCAAAATATTACCGCACCACTATGAACGACCTGATGGTCAGAAATTCTGCATGCGGCGCTTACATCAAATCCACATGAGGCTGCGGCGATATGGCCGCGAGGAGATGCACGCGATACAGACGCAATGTGGAAATGGAAAAGATGAAGCCGTATCCTCCTGCAGCATCACTAAATAACATCTTGATTATTAAAAACACAGCCGACGAGGTGATGCGTATGCGTATAGTGAAACAATGTCGCGATAAATATTATTACGATTTCTGGCCACTTGAGATGCCATTGTGCTAACTTTTGTTTTGATGTAAACGGCCTGAAGGCTGCTGCGATGCTGCTGGGTGGGTGACAGTATCTGTTCGATTTTGACATTGCGTCTGTATCGCGGGTATCTCCTAGCGGCCATATGGCCGCCGCCCAATGTGGATTTATTATAAGCGCCGCAATACATGTGCACAACAGACAATGTGTTAGATGTTCATCTAATCCCATCCGAAGGGGGTTTGGATTGTGAAAAGAAGATAACCATGTGCGATTGTGGAATCGAGTTCAGTTCTAGGCCTGCTGGCGACGGAGATAGTCGAGTGACTCCGTAGCTTGAAGGAATAGAAGCGCCCGTCTAGCGAATTGGGAGTCGTGAGTTCGAGTCTCACCGGAGTACGTGGATTTCTTTTCATAATTTCAAATCTCAATTTGTTCATCGAGCACATGTTCTGTTGTGCACATGGATGTCAAAGCATTTTCAACAGTGTAATTTCCCACATGGCTTGGTCAGCCAAAGCAAAATCAAGAAATTGACATATGAATATTTTTGTTTCAAACGAACGAAATGTGTATCCTAGTTTGTATCCGTGTACTCATGAGCTTTCAGTCGACGCAAGTAAGTATATAACTTTTTTCACAGATAACTGTGTAGTCTTCGACAAAGTTTTTTTCTACACACTTTAGGCTTTTTTATTATCATAGGTTACAAGATTCATGTTAAATTTTCCATAAAATGCAAGTAATTTAAATAGCCTATAATAAAATATACCACATTACAGAGCACACCCTCCAGTCGCTTCAAAACGTTGCGCAGTATTTTTAGACGCAAAAAGGAATTGAAAAACCTCAGTTTTTCATCTGTGGGGGCCCTAGCCCGGCAGGCCTTCGGTGGTGGTGTTGGTTATGTGGGTTCCCGTGGCGGGGGCAGACCTCTCCTCTTTAATAAAGAGGGAGAAAACCGGGTCTGGATTTATCGCACGTCTTTTTTCGCCGATAATGCGTGTAAGAGAGTTTTCTATGATAATTTCTTTCCCTACACGGAAAGATCGATGTACACAGAGCAAGGAGTAACATTCACGCAGCGATCGAAAAGACAAAAGATTTCATGCAAACTTGTGTGAAAATTCACGCAAATTTGTGTAACACCGGATCAGCACATTTTTTGTGCTGATCCATAGTCGTACGCAAATATGAGTGAAAAATCCTTTGTCTTTTCGCAAGTTACTCATTCGCTGTGTACTTTCGTTTTAGGGTGCAGTGAAACATTTACACTTCGATTATCAAAGTACTGCGGTAAAATAGAAAAAATCCAACGGGGTTGCGGTGGTTTCGACCGCCGCAGTCGTTCCGCAAACGTCAAAAGTGCTCTGTTCACGCCAAAAAGCTCTCACTCACTTGGTTGCCATAAAATTCATAAATAATGAAAATTGTTTCACTTATGGTTTATGTAATCGCAATTGCTGCCACAACATGTAACTTACACTCTTTGGCGAGCGTTCGTGCGAGACAGTCGCAACTTTTCGTTCGTCCGGTTTGTCTCCCGATACTATCCAGTTCGGTGGCTTTTTCCAGTGCTAGTTTTCCGAGTGATCAAGTGTTGAAGTGAAAATCCCTAGTGGGACGCGTGCGGTTGGCTAGGCCACAATTTTTGCCGCAAAAGTTCGTTTAGTTTGAGTAAAGTTCACGTTTTCATTTTATCACGTGGCGCATTGACCGATTATCGAGCACATCAGTGCAGCACCCCTCCGCACACCGCGCCGCTCGCGCGGCCGTGATCGGCTTCTTCCAGTGAGTACCCAAGCTCATCGTCGTCGACAGCAGCAGCCCACCGAGAGAAGAGCAGAGAGCGTTCAACCGCCGCACACCAGCGCAGCGTCAGGCGCTCAGCAGCAGCTCGCTTCCTCCCTGTGCGGGCCATCCGATCGCTTGGACCTGTCGTCGTCGAGCCTGTGGCTAAACAGAGTGCACAAAGATAAGTACATAAAGTTACCTCTCGTTGTTCCCCCCTCTCCACTGACTCTTTGATTAGATTTAATTTGGTACATAAGCAGTTTTTTCTCACTTTTCCTGTAGCGTTAATTTTGTCCCTTGTTTTTTGATTATTTCTCGTCCCTGTGATAGTGGTAGTTTAAGATTTTTGAGTGACCCGTGGTGGTAGTTAGCTACCACAATGGGCGATGATGATGATGGCGGGGGAACATCGTACCGCATCAACGAAGCTTCGTTATTGGCATCGGACTGCTCAAGCCAACAAGGCGATGTAAATGCTAATCCCTTTGTCTCCCTTCACCCTGGTGCTTCTGCAATGGACACCAACAGTAAATCTGTTTCGACGTCCCCCCGCCTCAAGGCCTACCCTCCCGACTTTGGCGGGCCATATGTTGTTTTCTTCCGACCCAAAGGCAAACGTTTGAACACCGTTCAAATCAGCAAGGATCTGACTAAGCGGTATTCTTCCGTTGTCTCCATTGACATGGTCGGTACAGCTAAGCTTCGGGTGACAGTAGGCGACCGAAAACACGCTAATGAGATTGTGGCCTGCGAGTTGTTTACACTTGAGTACTTCGTTTACCTACCAAGCGCGTCGATAGAGATTTCGGGGAAGGTCGCCGACGCATCTTTGACCTGCGAAACGATCATGCAAGGCTGTGGTCGTTTCCATAACCCTTCTCTTCCTCCTGTCCAGATACTGGATTGCCGGCAACTGCATTCGGTGTCCCAGGAGGGCGAGAAGAAGGTTTACACACCATCTGAAGAATTTTCTGTGACCTTCTCCGGATCTGCATTACCAGATCTGCTGGTGATTGGCAAACTTCGGCTACCTGTGAGGCTGTATGTACCGAAGGTAATGAATTGCATCAATTGCAAGCAGCTGGGCCACACCGCCCAGTACTGCAGCAATAAACCTCGCTGTGCAACATGCGGGGAGAGACATGTGGACGGTGCGTGTAAAATGCCGCCCAAGTGTGTTTATTGTGGCAGCGACCGTCCACATGATCTGATTGATTGCCCAAGGTACATACAGCAGAAAAAACATCAAAAACGATCGTTGCAGCAGCGATCACGGCGAAGCTACGCCGAAATGCTGAAAAAAGCTGCCCCGACCGTTGAATCCCGTAACATCTACTCGTCTTTATCTCTCGATGATCAGGGCTCTGACTCTGAGGTCGGGGACGGGGTTCCCTTTGTTTTCAAGGGTGAAACGAGGAAACGGATGAGGCTCCAGAGACCCACCAAAAAACCTCGGAATCTGCCTAGCAGCGACCCCCAACCCACCATGACAAATTTGAAGAGTGGTAAGAAAGCCACAAAACGTTCCCCTCCGGGATTCAAAATCCAGGACGAACGAGACTTTCCATCACTCCCGGGAACATCTAAAATCCCAGATGTCCCACGTTTTTCGAATTCTCAACCGGAAAGACAGCATTCGGAGCACCAGGAGCAACCTCAGGGTGCGCCATTGTTTACGCTCTCTGGCATTGTAGACATCATCCTCAGCTTCTTCAATGCTTCAGACTCCGTGAAGAACATTGTAAAAGAACTTCTTCCTTGCGTGACCCCTCTTTTGAAGCAGTTGGCTTCTAAAATGCCCCTCCTTGCGACAATCGTATCTTTCGATGGCTAATTTAACCACCGAGGTCGAAGATACGATTTCGGTTCTACACTGGAACTGTCGTAGTATTACACCGAAATTAGACGTTTTTAAATTTTTAGTTTACAATTTACAATGCGATGTTTTTGCACTATCCGAAACATGGCTGACACCTGATGTAACCTTACCTTTTCCCGATTATAATATCATTCGCCTTGATCGATCCGACTCTTACGGAGGGGTGCTTCTAGGGATCAAGAAGCAGCACTCATTTTACAGAGTCGATTTTCATCCGATGACAGGAATTGAAGCCGTCGCATGTGAGGTGACTATCCGAGGTAAAACCCTCAGTGTTGCCTCCATATATCTTCCACCGAGAACTGCAATATTTCGCAGGGATCTCGCCCACATCTGCTCGGTTATGCCCGAGCCTCGGCTGCTCATGGGAGATTTCAACTCCCATGGTACAGGATGGGGGGAACTGTACGATGACAGCCGTTCAACGTTGATATATGACCTCTGCGACGACTTCAACATGACAATTTTGAATACCGGAGAAGTTACACGAGTGGCACCTCCAGCTCAAGATGGCAGCCCTAGAAACAGCCGATTAGACCTCTCAATCTGTTCGAGCTCACTATCGCTGGAGTGTACATGGAAGGTTATCCAGGATCCTCATGGTAGTGATCATCTGCCGATTGTTGTTTCTATTTCCAATGGGTCACATCAACCTCCATCTATCGACATCGCCTACGATCTCACCAAGCACATTGACTGGGAGAAGTACGCAGAAGCAATTATCGACGGTGAACAATCGGTAGAAGTCCTTCCACCGCGGGAAGAGTATCAGTTTCTATCAGAACTGATCATCAGTAGTGCGCGTCAGGCACAACGTCGACCAGTGCCAGATCCGTCGGTTCGCAGGAAACCCCCCAATCCATGGTGGGATAGTGAGTGTACAGAAATATATCGCGAGAAATCCGCGGCGTTCAAAGAGTTTCGGAAACGCGGTTCGGTCGAAAACTTCAAGCGGTTCGCTTCCCTTGAAAGCAAGTTCAAGAACTTGATCAAGGCGAAGAAAAGCGGTTACTGGCGTCGGTTCGTCGAGGGTTTGTCGCGCGAGACTTCGATGAGAACTCTTTGGAACGTCGGTAGAAGAATGCGTAACGCGTCGTCGGTCAACGAGGATCGAGAAAGCTCTCCTCGATGGATCCTCAAGTTCGCAAAAAAAGTTTGTCCAGATTCCGTGCCCGTGGAGCGAATAATTCGTGATGTTTCCGACGATAGGGACGACATGGATAGGCCGTTTTCAATGATTGAATTCTCACTTGCTCTTCTTTCATGTAACAATTCCGCTCCAGGAATGGATCGAATCAAGTTCAACTTGCTTAAAAACCTCCCCGACGTCGCTAAGAGGCGCTTGTTGAACTTGTTCAATCAGTTCCTGGATAACAACATCGTTCCGGATGATTGGAGACAAGTGAGGGTGATAGCTGTTCAAAAACCCGGAAAACCCGCGTCGGATCATAATTCGTACCGTCCAATCGCGATGTTGTCTTGTCTACGGAAGCTGTTGGAGAAGATGATTCTCTTTCGACTGGACAAATGGGTTGAATCGAATGGCATGTTGTCAGACACACAGTTTGGTTTCCGCAGAGGCAAAGGTACGAACGACTGTCTTGCGTTGCTTTCTTCAGAAATTCAGCTTGCCTTTGCTCAAAAGCAGCAAATGGGCTCAGTGTTTTTGGATATTAAGGGTGCTTTTGATTCAGTTTGTGTCGATGTTCTTTCCGACAAACTACACGACTGTGGCCTTTCCCCAATGAATTAACTACATCGGCTGTTTTCCTACTCTCCGCATCGACAAATGTGGCGCTAGCTTCTATGCACGAAAAATCGCTAAAAGTAAATCGCAAAAATATTGTATGGCGAATAGCATCTAAAGGCAAATTTATCGAAGTGGAATACATTATTCGAAAAAATATTTGGTAGTGGCTGTGCACAATGGTGACTACTATTAAGCCTACCAAATATTTTTTCAGTAAAAGCTTTCTATTTCAAGTAATTCAAGTTTAGATGCTTTTCACCATACAAAATAAAATGGATTTACTCCTGCTGATCAACTGTGGGTGTGCGTCAAGCGGGTAGTCCATTCTTAACAACTTTTTGTATAATTTGCTGTTTGAGAAGCAGATGAGTTTCGCTCATGGTGACTTGACAGTTTCACGAATTAGCTACATGGGCCTCCCCCAGGGTTCATGTCTAAGCCCCCTTCTTTACAACTTTTATGTTAGAGACATAGATGATTGTCTCATGGAAAACTGCACGTTAAGGCAGCTTGCGGATGACTGTGTTGTCTCTGTAACGGGATCAATAGCAGTCGATCTGCAAGGACCACTACAGGATACTTTGGACAATTTGTCTACTTGGGCTCTCAAGCTGGGTATCGAGTTCTCTCCGGAGAAAACTGAGATGGTTGTCTTTTCTAAAAAACACAAACCGGCAAAGTTTCCGCTCGTTCTGATGGGTAAGACAATCACTCATAGCATGTCTTCACAATATCTCGGCGTCTGGTTCGACTCCAAATGCACCTGGGGGAAGCACATTGTGTATCTGATACAGAAATGCCAAAAACGAATCAACTTTATGCGAACTATTACCGGAACATGGTGGGGAGCACACCCGGAAGATCTGATCAGGCTGTACCAAACAACCATTCTATCGGTTTTAGAATACGGTAGCTTCTGTTTTCAAGCCGCGGCGAAAACACACTTGCTGAAGCTTCAACGGGTTCAGTACCGTTGCCTTCGGATCGCGTTAGGTTGCATGAACTCGACTCACACAATGAGTTTAGAGGTACTTGCTGGTGTACAGCCTCTGACAGACCGCTTTGCGGAGTTGTCGTTCCGGTTCCTCATCCGATGCGAGGTTGTGAATCCGTTGGTCATAGAAAACTTCGAAAAGCTGCTCGAACAGAATCCCCAAACTCGTTTTATGAGTGTGTACTACTGGTACATGACGCTGGAGGTAAGCCCATCTCCGGTTAACACCAATCGTGACAACTTCTCAGACTTCGACAGCTCCTCTGTGGATTTTGATCTCTCTATGAAGGATGAGATCACCGGTATACCGGAATCTTTTCGTTCCATAGGTATTCCACAAATTTTTGCAAGTAAGTTCGGGCATGTTAGCGGGGCCAGACAGTTCTTCACAGATGGTTCCAAAACCGATGATTCGACTGGATTCGGTGTCTACAACGAATTTCATAGCGCCACCTTTATGCTTCAAAAGCCATGTTCGGTATATATTGCTGAGCTAGCGGCTATATACTACACCTTAGAGTACATTCGCACTCTCCCACCTGAGCACTACTTCATTTTTACCGACAGTCTAAGCTCTCTGGAGGCTGTTCGGTCAATGAAACCGATGAAGCACTCAGCGTACTTCCTGAAAGGAATACGCCAAGTCTTGAGTGCTTTGTCCAAACGCTCATACATCATCACCATAGCTTGGGTCCCTTCACATTGCTCAATTCCGGGCAATGAGAAAGCGGACTCTCTGGCTAAGGTGGGCGCTAGCGAAGGCGATATTTATGAGCGTCAAATCGCCTTCGACGAATTTTTTGAATTGGCCCGTCAGGAGACCTTGATCAGCTGGCAACACAAATGGAGAGATGGAGAGATGGGTAGATGGTTGCACTCCATCATTCCACAGGTGTCGAAGAAGCCATGGTTCAAAGGGTTGGATTTGAGCCGCGATTTCATTCGTGTAATGTGTCGGTTGATGTCCAACCACTATTTGTTGAACGCACATACCTTCCGTGTTGGGCTCTCAGAAAGCAATCTCTGTGTCTGTGGCGTGGCTTACCAGGATATCGAACATGTCGTGTGGGGATGCAATGAGTATCGTGAGGTCAGATCTGAGCTACATGAAATTCTCCGGGTCCGAGGAAAACAACAGAAACCCGTTAGAGAAGTGTTGGCAGGACTTGATTTGGAATACATGAACCTGATTTACCAGTTTTTGAAACGTGTTGATGTCAGAGTTTGATGTAGTACGTTCCTTGTTTTCGTTGTCCGCCTTTTGGTTTTGTTGTTCGCCCCTGTCTGTCGTCACCCCCTTCCGTTTGTCCTCTTCTTGTCGTTTTCTACCGATAAAGTCCTTTCTTTTTGGTTCCGTTACAGATATGGACAATTTGTCCCATCAAAGTTTTAGTATAAATTAGCAAATAATTTAGTTTTAAACCCATAAATCCGTCCTTCCCATTTTTTTTTTTCTTCAATCCTTAACCTCGAAACAGCCGCGAGTACTTCGGCTTCCCAAACTAACATAGTTTTAAGGCAGTAATAAATTGTAAAATGTATAACCATTGTAAAAAAAAACAAAAGATTTCGGCTCAGTTATGCCCATGTGGCGCCCGAGCCTTCCAAATAAACGAATAAGTAAAAAAAAAAAAACATGTAACTTACAGTCGAACCTCCATGAGTCGATGTTCCTTGACTGGATATCGACTCATGGAGGTAAATTTTTCCATACTGAAAAATAATTTCTGGGTTACTATGATGGCCCCTTCAAAATGCTTCCAAAGGATTTTTGTTGTAATTGTAATTGTAATTGTAATTGATTTAAGGATTTTTGTTCCACTTCTCGATATTTCCTTGAGTCGATGGTCCCTTCAATATCGACTCATGGAGGTTTTACTGTATTTCTAAACTATATTAGTTGTAGTTTGAGCACTTTAGCATGCAGCTGTACGCCATTAAACATAATTTAGATTCTCAACTATGTTTTGTTTTGTTTCAAGGTTGTGTGCATACTTTTTGAAGTGTGCAGCAGTTTGACGTTTGCGGAACAGGTCTTCTTTGTCTTTTTCACTCCGCCAAGTTGGAAGATTTCTCTGGATAAGCGCAATAATTAACGCTTCGAGAGACAATTAAAAAGCGAGATTGTTCCCGGTAAGCGAGACATGAACAGCGACAGCCCATCAATGTACACCCTAAAACGAAAGTACACAGCGAATGAGTAACTTGCGAAAAGACAAAGGATTTTTCACTCATATTTGCGTACGACTGGATCAGCACAAAAAATGTGCTGATCCGGTGTTACACAAATTTGCGTGAATTTGCTTTAATTTGCGAAAGAGAGAGTCGATGAAGAGAACTCTTTCATGTTACTTCCGCCCTTATTTAAACTCAATCTAGAAATCTTTTGTCTTTTCGATCGTTGCGTGAAAGTTACTCCTTGCTCTGTGTACATCGATCTTTCCGTGTACACGGAGCAATGAAATCGAGCAAACCCACATGCGCGAAATGTCGACTATGCTGTACCACTGGTTGCCTACTCGAAGGCGCAATGCTATTTTTACGATGAAGTAGAAACACGTGGGTAACACGTGGGTAAAAGAAACGTGATAGTTGTGTGTGGTGGAAACAGACGGTAAAAGGTTATTGCGACCTTGCGACCATAGTAAGTAAATAACAAATCTGTTCAATATAAAATTAGAAGGCGTTCCATACAGAATGTACATTATATTATCAGAATTATTAAGTGGTGCAAAATTTCGCTCTCAATCAGAAAACTTCATGTCTTATCGGTACATTTTCAAAAAATTATGGAACGTTTTTAATTATTTTTGGGTGACATGGGAAGCGGTCAATGCATCCTTCGTTGATAAATTTTACTAATTTCCGGTTAGCACACTTTTAATTTTCCACAAAAAAAAATACTATTGCCGGACCAGCTGTCCATCACTTTAAATTCACTTGGTTCTTCAATTCGCTTTTAAGATAACAATTTAAATAGTGTACGAGAAAGACAAAAATGAAAATCCACTTAATTTGACGCGAAAGAGTTTTTGACGGCCGTCACTTCTTTTTTTTTAACACATTTATTGGAACTTTATTTAACTAGACGCATACACAATGTACATTTAGGCACAGTTTAAAACAAAATCTAACGCTTCCACTGAAAAATCGTAGTTGGCATCTAAAATAAAATTTACAAAGTTGATAAATAACTTTTTGCAATTCACAATCATAATTCACAAGTTTACTCAATAGGAATGAGTGGCGTAACGGCCTACTTTTCCTGGTGTTTAGAAGTATTGCATAATGAAGCACATTATGCAACAGAAAAGTGTTGCATAATGATGTATATTATGCAACACTTTTCAATGCCCAAATATAATTCGTGAAAAGGAGCAGTTATTGACCTGCACACGTCTTTCGTCGATTCTCACGCCACCTCTATGTCTATTGCGCAGTTCAAATCTTAATTGTATGCAATCGAAGGATTTGTATCGATGAAAAGAATTCGTAACAGCAACTGAAGCTACTCTTGATTACGCGACGAGACCGCGAAAACTTTTGACAACATTGCTGTGCCTGCTATGCCACAGCCTACCTGATCATAAAAAAGCGCAGGTGGATGCTCACACGTGGTTTCCCTTGAAACATGTTTGTGCTACATACTAGACAATATCATTCTCAGTGAATATTTTTGTCATTGCAAAAAATGTTGTATGCAACTCGTTGCAAAACTCAATTTTTACAGCACTCGTTATATTTATCCAACTCGGCAAGCCTCGTTGGATAAATGTATGACTCGTGCTGTAAAAATCTTCATTTTGCAACTTGTTGCATAAATAACTATTAGCGCCTGCGATTTCCTTCTTCTGGAAACGTTTTCTAGCTCTGGTATCCGAAGATCGTTATCCTCCTACCTAGGGTTGTTTCCAACCGTGGTTGAAGATGTCTCCATAAGGCAGTCGTTCGAAGACAACCGGTGAATTTGTGCTGCAAGGGCGTAGCCAGCTTTTTGGTCAGGGGGGGGGCAAGCACCCTTAGCAAATTTGTATCTACTAGCTTCTATATCTATACGCAGTACGATGGAATTGAATATAATAACATTATATTCCAAAAGCATTATTTAACCCTTCAGCAGTGTTGTATTTTGAACAATACGTTAAAAAAAACTCGCCTGATCTACATGATTCAAGGTGGTGCTGGTAGCGGTGAGCAATTTCTGGAAGATTAAGGATTTTTAGGACTAGAATTTCCTGGTTCCTGTATGAGTCCTTTTAAATTATCTTCCAATACTATTCGCTGGAGGAATTCCTCCAGAAATTCTTGAAATAAATAAAAACAAATCATCAGATAAACCTGGAGAAATTTTTGGGTACATATCTGAAATGATGATTGGAGGATTTCTAAAATTTCCGAAGGAACTCTTGAATGAATTTTTGAAGAGAGCCTGAACGGAATTTCTGAAGAAATAATTTGAGGAATTCCCGAAGCACTTCCTGGATATAGAATCCCTGGAGAAATTCTGAAGAGATCTCATGAGGAAATCCTAGAAGAAATTCTAGAGTCCATGGAGGAAGTTCTGGAGAAATTCTTGGAGGAATTCTGGGAGGAATCCCTGGAAAAAATAGAATAAATCTCTTGAGGAATTCATAGAGGAAATCCTAGAGAAATTAAAAAAAAATCTTGGAGAAATCTCTGAAGAAATTCCAGGAGGAATCCCTGAAGCAATTCCTGAGAAAATGCCTGATGTAATTCCTGGAAGAGTTATTGGATGAGACCTTACAGGAAATCCTGAAGAAATTTCTGGAGAAATTTCTTAGATGAATTCTTGGAGCATTCCGTGGAAAAATCACTAAAGAAATCAGCAGAGCAATTTTGGGAGGGATTGCTAAAGAAATTTCTGAAAAAAATCCCTTGAGAAATTCCAGGAAGATATCCAGGAAGAACCCTTGGAGGATTTTCTGGATGATTCCCGGGAGGAATCTCTGGGAATATCCCTGAAGAAATTCGTGGAGAATTACCTGCAGGAACCCCTGGAGGAGTTCCTGAAGAAATTCCTGGGGTATTTCCTGCAGGAATCTCTGGATAAAATCCTAGATAATTGCTTAAGGAATTCCTAGAGGAATTGCTGAAGGAATCTCTAGAGGAATTCATGGAAGAATTACTGGACGAATTTCTAGAGGAATCTCCAGAGAAATTCTTGGAGATTTCTATTTTTATATCTAAAAAAACCCCTTGAGAAATCCTGAGGCGGAATTTCTGAAGGAGTAAAATTCCTGTAGGTATTCCAAGAAGTACTCCTCCTGGAAGAATTTCTGAAGAAATCCTTAGAGGATTTCCTGGAAGAATCCTTGGAGGAACTTCTGGAGGATTTCCTGGAAGAATCTTCGAAGGATTTCCTGGAGAAATCCATGGCAAAATCCCCGGAGAAATTTGTGCAGAAATCTCGGAGGAATTCCTGAAGCAATTTATGATGGAATCTTTGGAGAAATTGCTGGAGGAAACCCTAGAGGAATTGCTAACAAAATTTTTGAAGGATGTCCTGGGGTAATTCCTTGAGGAGTGCCTGGATAAGATCCTGTATAAAATCCTGAAGGAATGTCTGGAGGAATTCCTAGAGGTGTTTCTTTGGGAATTGCTGGAGGAATCCATGATGAAATTCCTGGAAGAATCTTTAGAGGAATTCTTGAAAAAAAATACTGGATAAGTTTCTAGAGGAATCTCCAGAGGAATTCCGGAAGATTTATATTATTTTCCAATTTCTAAAAAAAATCCCTTCAGAAAATCTTGGAGGAATTTCTGGCGGAATTTCTAAAGGAATTCCTTGAGAAATCCTCGAAGGAATTCCTAAAGGAATCCCTGGGGAAATACTTGAAGAAATTTGTGAAGAAATTCCTAGAGAAATCTTTAGAAAAATTCCTGGAAAAATGCCTGGAGGAATCCCTGAAAAATTCCTGAGGGTAATCCTGGAAAATTTCCTGGAAGAACTTCTTGAAAAAATCCCAGAGATTTTCTGGAAAAAAATACTGGAGAATTCGCTGGCATAGTTTCTGAAGGGTGTCCTAGATCAATTCCTTGAGTAATTACTGGATGAATTCTTGAAGAAATTCTTGGGGTAATTCCTGGAGAATTTCCTGAAGGAGTTCCTGGAGAAATTCCTGGATTTAATCCTGGAGGAATGCCTGGACAAATATCTGGAGGTTTTCTTTTGAAAATTGCTGCAGGAAGCCTTTAAGAAATTCCTGGAGGAATCTTTGGAGAAATTCTTGCAACAATTACTGGATGAATTTCTGGAAAATCTCCAGAGAAACTCTGGGAGAAATTTTTGAAAAAATCCCATTAGAAATTCCTGGAGGAATTTTTAGGGAAATTTCTGGTGAAATTCCTGGAGAAATCCTTGGGGGAATTCTTGGGGCAATTCTTGGAGAAATCCCTGGAAAAATCCTTGAAGAAGTTCCTGGAGGGTTTTTTAGCGAAATTCCTAGGGGGATCCAAGCATGCAGGTAAATCAACAAGAATTCTTGAAGGAATTTCCGAAAAAAAATCTAGAAGGTATTTCAAGAGAAAATCAAGTAGTATTATTGAAGGAATCCCTGTATGATTTCCTAGAGAAATTCCTGGATGAATTAAAAAAAAAAAGACACTACACCGTCTTCAACCAGAAGTTGCACAGACTGAACAATCACTAACATTAGGCAACGGACAACACGGAACACCCAGTGGATCAATGAAGGATTTTTCGTTTGACGAAAAGTTTCCTCCGACTGGAGCGGGAATTGAACCCTCACTCCGTGGCACTCACAATACGCTTAAACGACTGACGCCGCTAACTGCACGGCCACGAAGCCCACAGACATAAAATATGATGAAATTCCTTGATTATTCGCTGGTAAAATTCCTGGAGGAATACCGGGAGAAATTCCTCAAGGAAACCCTGGAGAAATTCCTGGAAGAAATCCTGGATGAATGCCTGCGTGGATTTCTGAAGGAATCCCAGGAAGAATTCCTGAAACAATTCCAGGAGAAACTCCTGGAATAACCCCTGGGGAATTCCTGGAAGAATTTCTGGAGGAATCCTTGAAGCAATTCCTGGAGGAGTATCTGGAGGATTTCATGGAGGAATCGCTGAAAAAAATTCTGGAGAAATTTGTGCAAGAATCCAAGGATGAATCTCTGGAAGAATGCCTAGGAATATTCCTAGTGGAATTCTTGGAGGATTCCCTGAAGTAATTCCTGGGGAAATCTTTGAATGAATTCCTGTAGGAGTCTCCGGAAACAATCCTTAGAGGAATCCTTCGAAGATTTCCTGGATAAATTTCTGTAGGAATTCTTGGTGAAATTCTTTGAAGAATCCCGGAAGCAATTATTAGAGAAATCTCTGGAGGAATGCCTGGAGGAAGGAATGCATTGAGATAAATTCTTGGAGGGATTCCTGGAGGATATCCTAGAGGCAACTCCTGGAGAAATCTCTAGATGGAATGAAATACCTAGAGGAATTCCTGAAGAAATTCGTGAATGAATCTCTTAAGAACTTCGTAGAGGAATAACAGGAATAATTCATGAATAAATCGCTAATGGAATTCTTGGAGAAATTCTGGAGGCATCACAGAAGAGTTCCTGACGAAACTCCAGAAGGAACCCCGGAAGCAATTTCAAGAGGAATTCCTAAGGAAATTCCAAAACAATTCCTGGATGAAGTACTGAATTATTTCCTGTAGAAGTTTTTTAAAGAATACAAGGAGGAATTCCTGAAGGAATCTTATGAAGAGTTCCTGGGAGAATCTTTGTAGAATTTTTTAAAATAAGTTGTTCCAGGAAGCATCACAGAAGAAATTCCCGTGTTAATCCCTGCAGAAAATCTTGGAGGAATCCATTGAGGAATTCCTGAAGTATATTCATTTCTCTAGGGCTTCAGAATTAACGGAAGCCCTGGATCTCTAGAATAATTACTAGAGCAGTTTCTGGAGGAATCTCTAGAGGCATTTCTGAAGGAATACCTGGCACGCTATGTTTGAATCAGCAGAATATAAAAATTGAATGTACATCGGTTTTTTTTTTTGAGATTTTACCCTAGAGGGCATTCAGACATCGGGTTTCTTTCCATCAATCATCAGTATTCAAGCTATATTTTCATTTGCAGAAGGTTTCAAAATATTCTGTCGGTGAAAATTTTTCCATACATTTTGTATGGGTGGGAAATTGACCGAAAATGAGAATTTCATGCAAATTTGTATGAAAAACAGCTAAAAACATGAAAAAATCAAAATTTCCCCGATGAAATATTTTAAAAGTTTCCGCATATGATAATGAAGCATGGATACTGATATAGTATGGGAAGAAACCCGATGTACATTCAATTTTTATAATATGTAAGTTCAAACATAGCGTGCCTGGATGATCGTTAAGAGAAATCCCTGCATCAATTCCCAGAGGAATTCCTGGAATGATTCCTGGAGGAATCACTGAAGAAATTCGTGGAGGAATCCCTTGAGAAATTCTTGTAGGAATTCCAGGAAGAATTCCTGAGGAAATTGCAGATGGAGTCCTTGGAGAAATCCTGGAGGAATTTCAGGAAGAGTTATTGGAGGAACTCCTTGAGGAATCCCTGTAGCAGTTCCTGAAGAAATCCCTGCAGGAGCTCCTGAAGAAATCCCAGGAGGAATCCCTGAAGCAATTCCTAAAGGAATCCCTAAACAGTCGCTGGAAGAAGTACTGGATTAATTCCTGAAAGAAATTCAAGAGAAACTCCTTAACAAGTGTTCCTGGGGGAATCGTTCGAGGAGTTTTTAAATAATCCCTTGAGTTGTTCCTGAAAGAAATACAGAAGAAATTCCCGGGTGAATCCCTGGAGGAAAACATGGAGGAATTCCTGAAAAAACCATGAGGAATCCAGGAAGCAATCTCATGAGGAATTCATTAGAAAAGCCCAGGAAAACTATCTTAACAAATTACTGGAAAAATTTCTGTTGGAAAAAATATGGAGAAATGCATGTCTGCAATATATTTGGTCGAATTATTGTTCGAATCTTCCGATGGACTCAAAAAATGAATGTTTTGTGCAATGTTTTAAGGAACTCCTGGATTTTTTTTTCGCAAATCTCTGATAAAATTTCCTGCAAGGGTTTCTGGAAGATTTTCCTGCTGATATACTTCGAACTATTCCAGATTGAATAATATATCTAGAAAAATTCTTGAAGGAATATATGGAGAAATTCCTGAAGAAATCTCTGAAGAAACACTTGCAGAAATACCTAAAAGAATTTCGGTTTACATTCCTTTGGGAATCACTGAAGAAATTCCTGGAGGAATACTCGAAAAAACTCTGGAACAGAAATATTTGGCGAAATTTCTTGTGGTTCTCGAGTAAAAAAGGTTTGATAATTGTGGATAAGAACCTATATTATTAAAATATAAAATTTATTGAGATATTTTTCTCTGGAACTCTGAATTATTGATAATATTTAAGTTGGATATTAAAAATTAATCTGGCGGCCAGGGGGGGGCCACGGCCCCCCCCTGCCCCCCTCTGGCTACGCCCATGTTGTGCTGTATATCCTCTTCGATGTTGGGGCACTGCTGACACATTGGGCTGTCTGCACGGTTCTGCCGAAACAGGAGTGCAGCATGTGGAATTTTTCCGTTCACTAGCCCACCATCAGTCGCTTGCGTGTACTGAGTACACGCATCTCAGAAAAATGCAAAAAAATAATCGAAATTCGCACCAAATTGAACCGGGTGTTGGTCCTATTCCAAGATCCACTCTTCTTCTTGTTAGTAAGGCAGAAAAAAAAATGAAAAAATGCACGGAAAGTACTCGAAAAATACGTAATTCTAACCCCACATTTTGAATGTGTACTCAGTACACCGGCGCGACCGCTGGTGTAACTTTTTTGTGAATCAGACCGTTACACGAGCGGTCGCGTCGTGTACTCAGTACACGGCATACGCTTTCAATTATGGTTTATATGCTTTACTAGATACAATGTTGGTGTCTTCAGCAAAAATGTCCAACTAGATAATGCGCGTCTGATAGTGGACATGCGGAACCGGTCAACACGATCTGGTCCTGTCCCGGGTTGCGGAATGGCCCTCGCGGGAACCTGTTTCGTGGACATTTCAGTTATGGCACGAAAACTAGGCACGCGACGGCTCTATCTTCATGATTTTCCATATCCATTATTTTGGTAACCATGAAAATGACCAGTGACCTCCCTGACTAACCCGTGGCCACCGGAATGTGCCCTGGAGGAACCTGTTTCGAGGACATTTTGACCATGAGACCAAAACTAGGCTTGTGACGGCTCTATCTTCATGATTTTCCATACCCATTATTTTAGTAACCATGAAAATGACCAGTGACCTCCCTGGCCAACCCGTGGCCACCGGAATGTGCCCTGGAGGAACCTGTGTCGAGGACATTTTGACCATGACACCAAAACTAGGCTTGTGACGGCTCTATCTTCATGATTTTCCATAATGTTCTGGATACGGTGTTCCGGATACGGTGGGCAGGGCATGTTGCAAGAATGCCGGGCAACAACCCTGCAAAGTTGGTGTTTGCTAACCATCCGGTTGGTACAAGAAGGCGTGGAGCGCAGAGAGCACGATGGGCGGACCAGGTGGAGCGTGATCTGGCGAGTGTTGGGCGTGACCGAGGATGGAGAGCTGCAGCTGCAAATCGAGTATTATGGCGGCAAATTGTTGATTCAGTATTATCATGAATTTGATGTGAACTAAATAAATGAATTCTTTTGGCAATTCATTCGGAAACTTCTTAGGGGATTCCTTTTGTTATTTCACCGAGAATTTCTTCGGCAATCCTTTGTGAATTACTGTGTAAAATATAGTGTTCAGCACTTCCTGTGGGAATTCCATCGGCAATTTGTTTGAAAAATCCTTCAGTAGTTCCTTTGGAATCTTCTTCAAGCATTTCATAGAAAGCTTTCTCGGCCATTTCACTAAAAATTCATTAATAAACTCCAAAAAGAATTACCAGATTGATTTCCATAAAAAGAAATTATGAAAGATTTTCAAAACAATTGACCAAATGCAATCCTGGTAAAAATAATTCCATAGGAGTTCCCGAACAAATTTCCACAAAACTTTCCGAAATTTTTAAAGGAATTTCCACAGAAAATTTAAAAAAAGTTTCGGAAAAAATCTCCAATGAATTTCGTTAGAACTTTCCCAAAAACCATTCCGTGCCCGTTAGAACTGTTATCCAAAAACCATGCCAGAGAATTTTTTTTCGAAGGATTTTTTACGCTAAATCTTAAGAAGGAAATACCGAAAAATTATCAAAGAAATAACCGAAAAAATCTTCGAAAAATTAACATAATGCAATTCTCAGAGCAATTTTAATCGAAATTACAGAATATTTTCCAAAAACAAAAAAAAACTGTTGTAGAAATTGCTTAATTCATTACTAAAGAAATCTCTGAGAAATTGTTAAAAAAAAACTCATAGAAACTATTAAAATACCGAAGAAGTTTTCAAACGAACTTCC